>NW_026873622.1:0-14837 GCF_032173495.1 Musca vetustissima | reverse complement strand
GAATCCAGAAATTTGATATTAACATTACCGCCGGAATTTGTTTACTTATGTGTACTTACTTATGTGAATTTGTTTACTTAAATGTACTAAATCGTACTTTATTTGGTACAATATGGATTTGGGTGAACCGTTAGAGCTGGGATCCTGAAATTTGGAGATAGGATCATTGTTGAGGTGTAGGATTGGGGTATGTAGGAAATTTTGAAAATTCTTACTAATGTTTGCTATATGGTACCAACCTTTGATTTGGGTGAACCGATAAAGCTGGAATCATGACATTTGGAGTTAGGATCATTGTTGGGGATATAATTGAGCTCTTTAAGAAGTTTGCTACTAATGTGAACTAAATTTGGTACAATTTAAATTTTGGGTGAACCGATGTATGAAGTTTTGGAAATTTGTACTAAATGGTACCAAATGTGGATTTGGGGGAACCGATTGAGCTGGAATCAAGATCACTGTTGCGGTGTAGGATTGGGCTTTGTAGAACGTTTTGGAAATGTGTACTAATGTCTAAATATGGTACAAATAAAATTTTACGTTTACCAATAATGCTGGAAATCTTGAAATTTGGAAATAAGGTTACTGTTGAAGTATAGGATTGAGGTATGGATGTAATTTTGGAAGTTTATACTTATGGGTACTAAATTTGGTACAATTTGTATTTTGAGTAAACCGATAGAGTTGAAATCCCGAAATTAGGACCATTGGATTGCATAATGTAGGTAAGTAATGGAAATTTGTACTTATGCGTACTGATACAAATATGATTCATGTGAACCGAAAGAATCCCGAAATTTGGAATTATGATTGAGGTATGTGGGATGTTTTGGAAATTCGTACTTATGATTGTTGCGGAAATTTATATCAATGTGTACTAACTGTTATTAAATTTGGATTTGGGTGAACTTATATTTGATATTTGGATTTTTTTTCGAAATAAGTATAACGGGTAAGTATAAAGGGTAATAAATTATACCAAATTTAGTATAGGGCTAGGTTTTTGTTGCGGTCAGAATTGACGTGTAATGTTGAGATATGGGCCGACCATATGACCATATGTAACCCTACACAACTTCCACGAAAATCTAACTTTCTGTGGCTCTCTGTTCTAAGCTTGGGCAATATTTCACGATATTTGCACCCTCTTGACCGGTAGAGGTCAACAAATATTGCTAATATTCAGTACATCCCTTCTAATTACTTGTCCAGATTCCCTTCATCGTGGGTTGTGTTGTGATGTTCGGCTTTCAATTGTGACCTATAGATCGACTCAAAAAAGGGGTTACAAATGGAATACACATTTTGTCGTTTTTCACACAAAAGTCAGGGTCCATTTGACCTGCTAAATATTGATCAATCTTTATCAAAACTGGCATGCTTATTCTTAGGCCCGATCCTCTTCTCCATAGAAAATTTCGCGAAGTTTGGGGCATTACTGCGGCCCCCGGAGCGACGAGAAAATCAGACAAAAATAAAGTGTTTGTTCCCTTTCACCCCATAAATATTAACTGATATTTACCAAAAACAATAGGGTCTTCATTGGCCAGAACCCATCCTACATGTTTTTGACTATAGCAAAATTTCGTGAAGGTTCAGGTCCATAACTGTGGCCTGTATCGTGTTTACAAATTATAATGGACAGACGGACACACATGTCTAGATCGACTCAGCTAGTCGAGATATGACGATCGGTATACTTAAAGGGTCTAGGACCAATATTCCGCGGAGTTACAAACTCTTGGTACTGCACAAAGCTATAATACCCTGACAACATAGTTGTGTAGGATATAATGATTCCGATGCTTTAGAAACGAATTCAAAGTCGGTCTATGTGACGAATCGTGGACCTATGCGCATGAGAACGAAACAAAACAAATTGGGCATATGGCTTATTTTATGCTTGAGCAGTATAGGAAGGTAAATTCTGAATGGTACACCACAATTTTTTTACACTTCGCAGAAATTGGAAAAATGTGCAAGAGAAAACGACCGACCACAGCGAGGAATTATGGGCCATACTCCGTACAAGGCTGGTCTTATTTTTCATTCCGCACATCAACAAATGCATGATCAATGATTTTCAGGGATATGGTTCGGCGTATAGCCAAAAACCGAATTTTTCAAATGTTGAGGCCCGAGTGACAGGTGGTAACATTGTCCAATTGCTATCTAACTTTCAAAATTAAACAAACGGATGAAAGACATGGATAGTAAAGGAAAACCCCCGAAGGAGTAATATATATATATATATATGTCAAAGTTACGATATATGGCGAGATCAATTTTCAAATGAAAATGTTCATGGATTGTCTAAAGACATGTGTAAGCATTTATTAAAATCGGTTCATATATAAAAGGGTCCATCAACATCAAAGGTGCTACATCTGATCATTAGAAAATCCACTTTTATAGGTTGCATTGAAAATAACCAAATTGTCTCCTGATTTATAGATTGGACCAAAACAGAAATTTTATTTTTTGAAAAAATTGTGGTAAATTTTATAGACAGAAAAACAGAATACTCCTCTAATATGATATCACATTTAAAACAGCAACAAAATCAAAACATTCCAAACTTTTTCACAATGCCTTCAATTCTGTTAAGCACACTCCCTTCAATTACTGCTGTAAACTTATGTTAAAACCTTAACCAAACTCCTTGTTACAACTTATAGGTATTGCAATTTATTGCATTGTCTTACGTGAAACATGAAATAACACCAGGAAAGAGTGAAAGAAACCCAAAAGCAAAGAAAAAAACGCGAAAAAGAAATTCACTTTCTTATAAATTTGTACTGACTTTTATTTCAGACTATATCACGTTACCCGTCGCCAAACTGCATAAAGTTCAATGTGCCGCGAAGTTGCCATTTTTTCTAGAGGAACGTTAAATGGAAAACGACAAGCGCACAGGCATGAAAATAAACATCTGCAACAAAATCTCAAAACCAGTCCGTAAATAAATTTCCATAATATGTGCGAAGGTAAATCTTGATAAACCAAAAACGAAAAAAAAAAAAAAAGGAAAGGAAAATGTTTTGCTTTATATTTTATAGAAAAAAGAAAGAGCGAAATTGTACACGTGTGTGTGTACACATAACGGAATGATGCAAAAAAAACTGCAATAAATTAGGAGATCTCTTTGAAAATTGTGGTAGAAGAAAAATTCTGATGAAATAACTGAATGGCAATAATAAATAAACAAAACTCTGCATTTGAAATGCAAGTGAAAATTGTCATTTTCCTGGGTAATTCCAAAAATTTGCCATAATGAAAATTTAATTTAACACAACCAAGAAATTCCTTAAAACTCTCACTAGACGACGATGCCGGCAGAGAGTCGGCCACCAGCCTGCTTACTTGGATTTCATGCGGCAAGACCGTTCGACCGCCAGTCACACAGAGTGGCCTTAAATTTAATTGCATTTTAATGAATCACTAAAATTCATTAAAACCAGACTGTCTTTCTCCATTTGTGAGTGTGTGCGTTTTTTTTTTTTTTTGTGAAAAAAGCCTCGCCACCGCTGAGGATGGTCAAGGAATCTGAAAAGGCGTGTGAAAGTGAAAGCTTATTTCTGGTATCAATGTGTTGGGTGCGTTTAGTTTTATTTTTCTGTTTTTGACTATTGAGTGTTTTATGGCCAATGTTATAGAGGTTACAATGAATTTTCGTAAATTATTGGTGGGGCAAATGTAAAAACAAAAATCATAAATTATATCCAAGTAAGATTGGGATGTTGTATTTTAAGCAAAGACTACAATTCTGATATGAGAATTCACCCTGGCCATGTTATATAGCCATATATGTATAAATTTACTAGTTCTGCATTTCCTAACTTATTATGCCGCAATCCTTAAAATCTTCCAAGAAAAATCCTTTGGAAAACACAAAACAGATGTTTATTTTCAAGATGTTGCAGTTCATTTGTAATATCTCACGTAGAGACAATGACAGTGAACTAGCAGTGTCTATACATCGTAAGTACCATATTAACGACAGCAAAAAAGAAAACGACATTTTTCCTTTCATTCTTTATGGAAATAAGATTTGTCCAGACATCAAAATGTACGTGATGATAAATTTGTTGTAATTTACATGAAATATGAGATTTTCATGTAAAATCTTATACGATTTGTCAGAGCATAAAGTAATTTGATATAATAAAGTACATTTATTGCAAATATTATATTTAACATAATATAGAAATAATATGATTTAAGAATGTAGGAATGTTAAAAATATTGAAACAAAGAACAGATTTAAAATATGTTCATCTTTATATAAATACAATTTTTAAAATGAATTGCATTTAAATTTTAATTCTTAATATAGAAAATAAAAAAAATCAATTTTGGTAGAACTTACAGTACATTACAGCATAAAGTATCTGTAATTAAAAAATAAATAAATTATTTAAATATGATTGATAAACAATAAGTTTGGCCGCCTATGGCAAGTGATTTGCCATTTAATGAGTTTATACCCAATTTTTGGGTAAATACCCAAAAAAGGGGTACCTTTGTATGGGGGCTACCAGTAAACGTGGACCTACATACATAAACTTTTGCACGGACATTTCGTACCCAAAAAGAACATTCTGTGCCAAATTACAGCCAATTTGGTTGTAAAATGTGTCTAATAGGCAAAATATACCTTAAATCGGGAGATAGGAATATATGGGGGCTATATCAAAAGTTGGACCCAGGGACCCCATTTTTGGATTTCTATGTTTGCTTTGACATTAATAACATGTATGCAAAATTTTGGCCGCCTATGTCAAGTGGTTCGGCAGTTAAAGAGTTTATACCCAATTTTTGGGTAAATACTCAAAATAGGGGTACCTTTGTATGGGGGCTACCAGTAAACGTGGACCTACATACATACATTTTTGCATGGACATTTCGTACCCAAAAAGAACATTCTGGATTTTTGGATTTCTATGTTTGTTTTGACATTAAAAACATGTGTGCAAAATTTTGGCCGCCTATGTCAAGTGGTTCGGCAGTTAATGAGTTTATACCCAATGTTTGGGTAAAAACTCGGGTATTTACCCAAGTATTTACCCACGTCTTTAAAGTATCGTAAAACTATCCATTCTAAATCGATTTGATAACAGAAACCCGAAAATAGGGTGTAAGATGTTGTATTACCTAAATACCCAAATAAATACCCACAAATGGGTATGTACCCAATTTACCGGGTATGTACCCAATTTACCGGGTAAATACCCAATTTACCGGGTATTTACCCACTGCCCATATCTAAGCATTTAATTTGCATACCTCATATAAGTAACGTTCCAAATGAAATATATTTATGAAGATATCGAAAATTTAATCCTTTATTAACAGGAACGGATTAGGTCTTGTTAACATGACCTTTATAAAATATCAACACATATTTGTGGTAAAAATGTGTACAGTAATAGCATATTTCTCTTATAGAGTTTTGGCTTGATTAAATTCATTAAACCAATGTTTATACCCTTCACCACACTGTGGTACAGAGTTTTATGTCTTTGTGCATATGTTTGTAACATGAAAAATTAGAAAATACATAGTGTTGTAGATTTTTTGTAACACATAAACAAATTAAAGCTTATATCTTCCAATCTCTATAATTTTCCTTATAAATATCTAATAGTACGTTTTAAATTCAATATATTTTTACCGGCATTTTCAACCAAAACTACAGTGGCTTTAAAACTGTAGTCTTGAACATATGATGGATTGTTTGTTTATAAAAAATATCCCAATTGCTAAAAACTTATTAAACGTCAGTAGTAACACGTCACTTCCGACTATACTCTAAAAAAAACTCTTTCTCGAGAAGATAAGATTGATCTGCAGTAAAAGTTCCATATAGTTGCATAAAATATCATAGAGAACTATTGGAGACATCATATTTTCACTGTAAAATCACAGGCAGAAAATCGTGTTCTATTTCGAAAAATTGCAAATACATCTATATATTTCTCTAAGCTGGCATTGGTAAGAAAAATGATTTTTTTTATTAGTGAACAAATTTCCGAATGCAGTGAATCAGTGTATTTTCAATTCTAGTTCCTCAAAACTTTTGTCAAAATTGGAGAGTAATAACTCCTTTTGCATGCAGCGATTTCTTTCGCACGAAGAATCTCTATTGTATATAATACACACTGGAAACCTAAATTAAAGGCTACATGATCAATATACTACTTACATTGCATGCTAGGATACATCCGGAGAAATTTTAACTCTGCGTCTCCTTTTTCCACGAGGAGTAGTAGGTGATTCAGAAACCGCCTCGAATTTGCACATGGATTAACACTTAACTCCATACAATAATAACAACAACAACAACTGGTACCCAACTCTTCATCAAGTTATCATATAAATATCAACAACCACACATATTCAGGTACCGTACAAGGTTATTAATTTTGAATTTTTTTCTAAAGTATAACTTTCGAACAACTTTAATACTAAAACTAAAATACCTAACAGATTTAAAAAAAGAACACACACTATTTACTTTAGTCACGTTACAACATTTTCCAATTAATTTTTTTTTGCACAAATCACAATAATTTACTTTTTATTCGAAACATTTAAATTTATGCTTTGTTTGTTTCTTTAGTTTTTTTCCACTGATCTTCTTTTTATCACATTCTCTTTAATTATTATTATCTATACCTATTTGCAATTATCTAAAGAAGAAGCATAGATCATTGGAGAAAAAACAGAATCAAAACAAAAACAATTATAAAATAAGAACAAAACGAAATTAATAATTTGACCTACATTTGAAAAGAAAATATTGTAAAAGAAAACACCCAAAAATCTCGCATGCTATATTTTTTAGTAAACATATGTTTTAATATTTTTCGCATTACAAACATTGAATATTTGTTGTAATCTACCCAATGTATCTTTATTTCTAGTTTTAAGATCTTATATTCTAAATAATATGAATTGTTAAATTTAGACTAATAAGAGGAATATATGTTTTTATGAACTACCAAAATGCCTGAATAGTGATAATTTCTATAATGGGGTAATCTGAAATCAATATTGCAGTGGACAAGATTACCAAGGTTGGGAAGGGGTAACACTCAGGTGACATAACATCTCGTCATTATAAGTAAGTATTTGGTTAATGGAAATTGTTCTGGTAATGTAATTTGCTCTCTCATGAATTAAATGGTGATTATTAAAGGCATGATGATTCTTGCTATGATTATGTGCCCTATGTATTTTAGACCCAAGAACCACGCCTATCCGACAAGAGCTAGTCGATGAAAAACCAGCATGCCACTCCAGGTCTAAGATATATAGGAATAAAAATCGGCATATAACAATAGAATCACTTTCTGAGTCGATTCATGCATGTCGTCCGTCCGTCTGTTGATATAAAATTGTAAACAAGGTACAGTTCGCATTTATTATCTGAAGAAAATTGGAAATTGAAATGTGGTACATCTCATTTATTTGGCCCAAGGACAAAAAATATTGAAATTGGTGAAAATCGGGATTTAAATAAAGCTCTCATACATACATTCTGATTTTAGGTAAATGGTGATTTTAGGTAAATGGTGCAACATACCCCCTTCTTTTATCTGATTTAGACAAAATTGTGCATAGCGTATGTTAAGTTTTATTGCAATTGGATCATATTTATATAAGTTATTCCGATTGAGGCCAAATTTTAGATTGGCGTGTATTAAGTTTTGTGTAAATCGGTTCAGATTTAGATATACATCCCAGAAATATTTGCGTCCGATTTTGTAAATGGTACACCAAAGAGCCTACCAGATATAGCTTCCATATATATTTTCATCCGATTTCATTTATATGGTGCACCAAAGTTTGGTTACGTTTGTCTATAAGTGCACAACGTTCCAAATTGAACCTAGAATACAAATGGTACAGCATATACTTAGCTCAATTGATATACAATTTTGCAAAGATTTCAGAATGATATAATTTAAATTGGATCATATATTTATTTTTTTCCAATTCCATGTCAATGATCCTCAATCCAATGATGTTATGTCTGTTCTATCGACAGGATATTGTGCATAGGAGTATCTCTTGCAACTAGCCAATGTGGTGTTGGCTATAGTTGGCCCCGTCCGACTTTTGAATTTTCCTTACTGTTTTTTTAGGATTGTTTTTTAAATTTTCAGCATTTTAGGTTTAGGTTAGCGTTACAAGTAAAATAGCCCTGCCCAAACATTTTATACCCTACAACATGTGCTGCATAGTAATATTTTCTTAAAAAAGCCCGGGTACTTCATATGGTGAGTGTGGTATTTTCTACTAATGTATTGTTTATTTGGAAAAATGCGTGGCAAAATTAAGTAATGTAAAATCATGAACATAAATTGGAAACTTTCTGGAACCAATAGTATTTGGCGCAAGAACAAACCCTTTTGAAATTGGGGAAATCGGTTTAGATTTAGATATAGCGCCTATTTATAGTTTAGTTCGATTTAAGGCAAATGGTGTACCACAGCCCCTATATATCTTTAGAAAATTGGCATAGCGTACTGATTTAAATCTGATTCTTCAGATTTAGATATAGCTCCTGTATATATTTTCGTCCGATTTAAGGTAAATTGTGTACCAATGTTCTAAATATCGTTCGATTTGTGGAAATTTTCGTTTAAGGGGACCCCCCATTCTCGAGGTCAATTTTTTTTTTGGATTTAATTCGAATCTACACTAATTCAAGAATGTCCCTACAAAATTTCAAGTGAAAATCTCAAGAACTCTTGAAGACATAGCCGATTTATTGTGTCAGCATCAAGTGACGGCTAAAGGGCTTCTCAAACTTTAAACGCGTTTTTCTCTTTGCGAATGGCGGGCACGATAACTCAAAAACTAATAACTCAATCGATTCCAAATTTTTACACGTTTCTCTGTGAGTGTATAGCTAACGTATGAACTAGGATAAAGCCAATCGGTGAAGATCTTCGTTATTTTTTAACTTGGTTTTTGGTCAAAAATCGTCGATTTTCCAAAAATATTTTTTCAAAGGTCCGCCATTTTGTTAATTTTAGAGCGAAGTCAATAATTCTAGTTCATACGAGAGCCAGACTTTCTAACACCGTTGGAATTTTCGGATTCCGATGTTCCAGTGAGGAGTTATCATGCCCGCCATCAAAAATACGGACTTCTCTTTAACCCTACGGTCAATAACCAAAAAAGTATACGTAGATCAATAACCGTGGTACATTTGTACCCATCCAAAGATAGCTCTGTAACTTATTAAAAAATTTGACTATCGTGAGGTTTTTTGTTTTAAATTAGTCTATGCGGATCTGGTCTAGATATAGGAACTCTAAATTATATATACATTAAAATAATATATATTTAGATCCATGCTTAAATGATAATCTATCTAAAATAATCATAGTAAATTCGTTATAGCTTTCGAATGGGTTAAGCTTTCTTAGTTATTTTTTAGTTATTTTTATTGGGCTCTTATTTAGGTGTTCCTCAACCCCTCTGCAAATTTTTGTGGCCCTAGACAACATGGGGCCATCAGGGCGACTCGTGGAAGCCAGAAACTACCCTGGTTTTCCTTTGGTATACAGGGACTAAAACAATTATTATTGCCAATTATTCATATTTTATGAGTTTAGAGATTGTGATTGGCGCATTTTTAACACTTTTTAATACTTTAAAACGTTATTTAATAATAGTTTATATATCTACGTCAATTTAGGATTGTAATAAATCAGACTAATTCGATTATAGAAAAAGTTTCAGGCCCAATATAAAGAATAATTGGATAATTACGGACAATAATCATTGTTTTTGTCCCTGTATACCAAGGGAAAACCATGGTAGTTTCTGACTTCCACGAGTCGCCCTGATGGCCCCATGTTGTCTAGGGCCACAAAAATTTGCAGAGGGGTTGAGGAACACCTAAATACACAGACTAATGAAGGTTCCGCTCCGATGGCTACTCCGAAATATAGCCCCATATAGAGATATGTTAATATGTACCGATTTAAAGCAAACTACACACTTGCTATTCGTGTGTCTATTTTCGAAAGAACATTTTTTTAAGAGATTTTATCACTTTCGAGAACGAAAAAGGACCTGTATTAACATTGTCAGTCTTTAATTAAATTTAATTAGTTGTAAACTACAGCATTTTTCACATTGGTGGAAAATTCGGCTAAGAACTTTAAAGTATCAAACTGGAGTGGCACATTTATATTGGGTCCATAATAAAAGTAAGACTTATATCTTATTTTCAACAGACCAACTGACGGACATTTCTAAATCGATATATAATTTAATTCTGATCAATAATATATGTACTTTATGAGGCCTCTGATGAGATGAGATGTTGTAAAGGGAGTGACAAATTAATTTGTATTTCACATTATGATGAATGATATAATATGTGCGTATTGGGTTCTTATAATACGTTCAGGTGTAATTGATATAGTTGTAATTGCCGTAAAATTACTTAACAACAATTATATTGTTACATAGTCATATCATATATGATCTGTCATATCTCGCATTAAATTCAACATATACACATACACAAAGTTGTATATGGTGCCATAATGTTTTCCCCACCAGTTTTTGGTCCTTTTCGTAATCGTTATTGTTACATTTGAGGAGAAGTGAACCAAAAAATGGGTTCCCTAATTTATTATGTATATAATTTACTGCAGTTAATTGTCCATCATGTTTTTGACACTTCATTACAAGGGTTGAAATATTCTTGAATAATACATAAAATTCATTACCAAAAAACAGGGACGCAAATAAATTAAAACATTATTTACAGCATTACTAATTACTTTTCCTTCAGGACTGTTCTTTTTACAATGTTAACACAGAAAATTGTTTTTGGGTCACATCAATTGCAAAAAAAGAAACAGTAAGGAAAGTAGTAAAGTCGGACGGGGCCGACTATATGATACCCTTCCCCACTATGGGTATATTAAACAGGACTATTAGCATGAAATTGGATGAAATAAAATATGTGATATTTATCTAAATGTGAATCTACCTAGATCTATCCATAAAGTATGTAAATCGACTTCAAACAAATATAAATAGGTCATCCGTTGGGCTATGTCTGTACTTCTAGAAAACGCAACTACGTAATTCTATGCACAATTTTGTAAGTTGTGCAAAATTTGATGTCAATCTGACAACATGAGGAGTTTGATGCCCAATTTACTTGAAATCGGGCGAACATATATATGGAAGCTCTATCCAAATATTAAGCGATTTCAAACAAACATGTCACATGTTAAGTTATAGTAATTTCAGAACGTTTTGTTCCTATCAGCCTATTTGTTCCTCGGTGCGTCAATTACTTAAAATCAATCTATAATAAAAGGGAGCTATATCTAAATCTGGACCGATTTTCACGAAACAAGGCAGACATCACTCTAGGCTCAATTCAGTACGTTATGCCAAATTTCGTGCAAATCGAAATATATAGCGACTTTGGTGCACCATTTACATGAAATCGGACGAAACTAAATATGGGAGCTATATAGAAATCTGGACCGATTTTCTTCAAACTTTGCAGACATCATTCTAGGTTCAATTAAGTACGTTAAGCCAAATCGAAAGATATATGGGACTTTGGGAACCATTTACATGAAATCGGACGAAACTATATATGGGAGCTATATCTAAATCTGGACCGATTTTCTCGAAACTTGGCAGACATCAATCTAGGCTTAATTCAGTACGTTATGCCAAATTTCGTGCAAATCGAAGGATATATAGGGACTTTGGGAGCTATATCTAAATCTGGACCGAATTCCGAAATTTGGCAGACATAATTCTAGACCTAAATGATTAGGCTGTACCAAATTTCGTGCAAAACGAAAGATATATAGGGACCGTTTATATTAAATCGGTTAAATATATATATGGGAGCTATATCTAAATCTGAACCGATTTTTCCCAATTTCAATAGGGTTCGTCCTTGGGCCGAATAAGTGACCCATGCCAAATTTCATCCAATTCGGATCATAAATGCGACCTGTATTTTGTTTACAATTTAACATGCACAGACAGACGGACGGACGGACATGCATAAATCGACTTAGAAAGTGATTCTATGCATATTCTCAAAAGGAACCATGTGTCTATCTCGTTTCCTTTTGCCTGATACAAACATATGCACAAAGACATAATACCCTGTACCACAGTGTGGTGAAGGGTATACAAATTGTTGCCATGACAAACCTCATTTGCATGTTGACCCTTTGAATTGAAAATCGAGCTTATAATGATGCCCCTTGCCATTTTATTTATTTCTCTTTCAATTCAAATTTCAATTTTTATTCATTTGAGGTGTCTAAATTGTGCGTTTTTATGCCTCTTTGGTGTTTTTTTTATTTCTTTGTGTGTATGTTTTTTTTTATTTTATTAACATTTAGTTTTTTATTTGATTTTAACCGCTATTTAAACATAATTTGCGCTTGGGTTGCTGCTTTTACTTTCATTTTGGAGATCTTGTTGTTACACAACCATGGCTGATATATATATATATATATATATACATTTTTTTTTATTGTTGTTCTTTTTGTATGTTGGGTTTTTTTTATTATTTAGTACAACACAATTACGATATTATCAAGAAATCACTTTCGTCTTTCTACAACAACGATAACAAAAAAGCATCAGCTATAACAGCAGTCAGCTTTGTTAAGTACCGGAAAAACAGAAAGCATTCAATGCTGGCAAGAGAGGTTTGATGGGTTTAAATTGTGTACACCTTAAACAACCACAACCACCAACACCAAAGAAAGGCCACGTTACAGATGAAGTACTTTTGCGGTTAACCAAAGGTGGGAAATATCGGGTTCAATAGCTGAGTGGATTTTGAGTAGTTGTTGTGTTATAAATATGTAATAGTATATTAAAAATATTCGTATATAAATTTTAGCTAAAATTGTGGTTAGCAGTTTCTTAATTGAAAATTCAATATCGAAATAAAGGAAATTAAAATGTTTAAAAATTCATTAGTACTATGTACAAATGTACTCATATAAATATTGTATACTTCACATGTGCCTAGTATCTTCCGTTGTGATTGACATCCTGTCATTTGTTTGTCTTGTTATATACTACAACAAATTCAATTGTATGTTATTATTTAATTGAAAATTATTCCTTGTCATTAGAAATTCTTGGAACTGATGGAATAACTTCCCTTCAGCATTGATTTCACTAATTGAAAAATGTAAGCTTATGCTAATGAAACCATTTCGAGGGCCTGTAAAATATTCTTATTAAATTCGATGGAATTTGTAAGCAGGGAAGGATCTCGGAAATTGTGAAAAATTCATAATTTCGTTTAAATTTTCTTGAATTTAAAGAAATATATTGATGTTTGTGAATTTTAAAATAGTATGCCATTAAGCATACTGTGGTTCCGGGTATTGTATTGTTGCAACACATTACATGTTGATGTCGATCAGCACTTTTATATGAGACTATGTCATTGTAGATTGTTGCCAGGAGAGAACGAAGTACCAAACTACAGATATTTAGGTTGGAAAATCATGAATGAACTTGAACATATGGATTGGCCCATGACCTTTGCATGGAGGCTATATGTAGGTTAGGAACATGGACATATATTGGCAATGTTCTGTGAATAAATTGTTTACCCACCACGATCCAGGAATGCCACTTCGTAATAAAATTGACGTATTTGTGCTTCTGGGTATCCTAAAGTAATTAAAGAGAGGCCATTATATTCAAAAAATCTGTGTTTGGTCTGATGAGCAATATAATAACCGATTTTTTTCTGATATTGAAGAATACGACTTGGAGGAAATGTTATGTCAACAAGACGTTGCTGGTCTCCAAGATCATGCGATTAGGAACCAATAAACATTTGTATGGGGCTACGCGAAAGCACTTGAGTACTTAATAGCCAATATTCGCCAATCTATGGCTGAGATAACGCCCAATATATGATCGAAAATTACCTCAAAAAATCAATGTTCGCGTGGAGGTCATTTAAATTATGGAGTGTTTCACATATAATGTCATTACAATAAAACAAAGTAAAACTATGTTATGTTCGGTCTGGCTGAAAATATGTACAATTAATGGGGGCTCCTTGGAGAAAACTCATTTCGAATATACAATATATAGGACTTTGAATATACCGGAAAATACGCGAGAAAAGGATGATTACCTAAAAAGGGGGCTATCGTTTTATGGGGCTAAATCAAAATAGGGATCAATATGGATCATTTGGGGTAGTAAACTTTGACAGCCAATGAGAATGCAAATTTCTGCCAATTCGGTTGAAAAACGTGTCCAAAATTTCTAAAATACCGACGTGTCCGAAATCCCCAAAAATACCGAAATATGGGGGATACACCAAAACGTGGACCGATATATCCTATTTGCAATATTAAACATCCGAGGAGTACTAGCCATGTCTGTGCAAAATTTCAAAGCTCTATCTTAAATATTGCGTTCTCTATTGTGATTTCAACAGACGGACACGCATATATCGACATAAAATATATTTATATCATATTTATACCAATTTATACCAAAATTGGATGCCTTTAATTTTCTGAGAAAAGGATAATTCTAATTACTGACATCAACAATCCGAAACATCCCAAAACATAGACCTATATCAAAAATGTTTTTCGAACAACTCTTTTTAACCATCGATACCTTGAAATATCAAATTACAGCAATTTTGTTATCCAATATGTACCGGGAAGTCTTGAGCAATATCGTTCAATACAGAGATAGAAGGAACTAGGACATTTTTAAAGATTCTTTATCTTGTTCAGTTCGTGATATTATACACTTTGCCACGG
>NW_026873621.1:0-14964 GCF_032173495.1 Musca vetustissima | reverse complement strand
GCACATTTTTATGATCATTGTCATTTGTTGTGGTTGTCAATTTTTGTTTATTTCGATTAACATTTACAGGCTCTTTCACTTCAGTCGAAGTCGATTCATCATCATCATCATTGCCGTCATCGTCTTCATCTTCTTCTTCATCAGCATCATCCTCATCGATTTCATCATCCTCTTCAGCACTTTCTTCTTCTCCTTCATCGTCATCATCGTAATCACTCTCATTATGACCACTATTATTATTTTCCTCTGTTTTGGTATCCGATGTTGAGTTCAGTGGTCCGTTAAATGGTGTAGTTGTTGTTGTCGGGGTTTTTGGCAACATTATTAATGGAGTTTGTGTTGTGGAAGATGTAACAGTCATTACCGTGTCATTGATATTGTCAATGAGTTTGTTTTCCATTGTTTCGCTATTAGCCATAATGGGTTGAGTGTCATTTTCCAAATTGATTTTTTTCATTGTCTGTTCCTCAGAGTTTTCAGTTAATCGTGATTTTTATTTTCAATTGACATCTGGCTGTCATCAGATGTTTCAAGTTCTGCTGAACTCTCCTCTTCACTTTTTGCTTTCAAAGGTCTTAAAGTATAACTGTCCACACTAGGAGCTTTTCCGTTCTCTTCCTTTTTCTCTTCAGGGGTTATGACTTCATTTTCTTTGGATATATTCGTATCACTTTCTTCCATAAGATCTTCATAATCCAATTCCTCCTCTGCTTTATTTACATCCTCATCCATTTCCTCCTTCTGGGATTCCATAATCTTATTAGTCTCTGATTCGCCTTTATTTGTGTCCTCCTCTTCCTTTTCTCCCAATTTCTGTGGCACCACTAATTTATTTGTTGCCACATCCGCTTCAATAGTATTTTCTTCCTCTCCTTGCTCTTTCTCCTCCTCCTCTTCCTCTTCGTCGTAATATTCATCAGACATTGTATCACTACGATCGGTAATTTTACTTTGAGAGGGAGGTATAACGGGACCGCCACCGGGCAACACCCATTGAGCTCCCTGTGCTCCTATCTGCATACACTGGAAATGCATTTCAAATATTTGTGTCGATGCCAGCTGAACCATAAAATCCATACAGGCATGCATATTATCACCCTGCAGTCCAACATCGGACATTTGGACACACATCGACATGGGTATGCCCAACATTACCGGTATACAAAATGGTGAAGGATTACGAGCAGAAACGGCATATTTAGCTGATTGTGTTTCATTGACAAACATCTCGAGGTTTAGTTCGTTTTTCGGTCCCACATATGTCACATTGGCGCACACTGTAAGAAGATGCGGAGGGAAAGAAATAGGTATTATTAAATTACGTTTTGTTATTGCTAAAATAAAAATATTTATAAAATAAAAATAAGAAAAACAAACGGCCTTGATAACTAAAACATTTTAGCCTGAAAGCAAATTTCATGAACATGCGACTAGGACCTTAAAAATACGTGTTCTGTTATGAGACTTGATTTTTATACCCTTTACCACACTTTTGTACATGTTATTATGTCTTTGTGCATATGTTTGTAACAGGCACGTTAAGTTAATTTGTAAAACCAGTAAGGAAAGTAGTAAAGTCGGACTGATACCCTTCACCACTTTGGGAATATTCTACATATGTATCTTTACAGATGTCGTCTTTTCGAAGGAACATTGACATGAAATTGAACGAACTTAAAAATTAGAGATTTATCTATAAGTAAACCGACTAACATCAATCCGTACACATGTCATTCTGCTATCTATTCCATACTTTGTAAATAGATTTCAATCAAACTTTACGCACGATATTTGGTATGCCTCACTGTTTAAAATGTAATATCAATCAGGCACACATTGATTATTTGGATTGCTATCAACATGAATAGGTCGAAATTATATATGGAAGCTATGCTATATCTAAATCTAAACCGATTTCAAGGTAACTTGCCCGAGATTAATTTATATCAATTTCAGTACGTTTTGCCAATCGGCCTAGCTATGGGTCTTTAGTACACCATTTACTTAAAGTCAGACGAAAGTATATATAGGAGCTTTATGTAAATCTGAACCAATTTCAACTTCAGTACATTGTACAAAATTGTGTGCGTGTCGGCCAATCTTCGGGTCTTGAGTGCACAATTTACATTGGAGCTATATCTAAATCTGAACCGATTTTCATTCAGGACCCAATTCAGTACCTTATGCCAAATTCCGTGCAAATCGAAAGATATATAGGGACTTTGGAGACCCATTTACCTTAAATCGGACGAAAATATATATTGGAGCTATATCTAAATCTGAACCGATTTTCTGGAAACTTGGCATACATCATTCTAGACCTAATTCCGTACTCTATGCCAAATTTCGTGCAAATCGAATGATATATAGGGACTTTGGTGTACCATTTACCTTAAATCGGACGAAAATATATATGGGAGCTATATATAAATCTGACTTGATTTTCATGAAACTTGGCGCACATTATTCTAGACCTAATTCCGTACTCTATGCCAAATTTCGTGCAAATCGAATGATATATAGAGACTTTGGAGACACATTTACCTTGAATCGGACGAAAATATATATGGGAGCTATATATAAATCTGACTCGATTTTCTTGAAACTTGGCGACCATCATTGTGGACCTAATTCAGAACTCTATGCCAAATTTCGTGCAAATCGAATGGTATATAGAGACTTTGGAGGCCAATTAACCTTAAATCGAACGAAAATATATATGGAAGCTATATATAAATCTGACTTGATTTTCCTGAAATTTGGCGCACATCATTCTGGACATAATTCAGTACTCTGTGCTAAATTTCGTGCAAATCGAAAGATATATAGGGATTTTGGTGCCCCATTTACCTTAAATCGGAAGAAAATATATGTGGTTGCTATATCTAAATCTGAACCGATTTTTCAATAGAGTTCGTCTTTGGGCCAAATAAGCGACTTGTGCCAAATTTCATCCAAATCGGATCATAAATGGGACCTGTACTTTGTTTACAATATAACATCTACAGACGGACACACGGACGGACATGCATAAATCGACTCAGAAAGTGATTCTATGCATATTCTCAAAAGGGACCATGTGCCTATCTCGTTTCCTTTTGTCTGTTACAAACATATGCAGAAAGACATAATACCCTGTACCACAGTGTGATGAAGGGTACAAAAAGTGCAGGTCGCATTTTTTATTCGAATAAGATAAAATTTGGCACAAATCACTTATTTGCCCCAAGGACGAACCCTATTGAAACAGTTTAAAATCGGTGCAGATTTAGATATAGCTCCCATACATAGTTTCGTCCGATTTTTTGTTAATGGTGCACCAAAGATTGGTTGTTGGCTTTTCAGCTTATTGGTATTTCCCGTTTTTATACCCTTCACCACACAGGGTATTATGTCTTTGTGCATATGTTTGTAACAGGCAAAAGGAATCGAGATAGACCCATAGTTCCTTTTGAGAATATACATAGAATCACTTTCTGAGGCGATTTACGCATGTCCGTCCGTCCGTCCATGTATTTTTGTAAACAAAGTACAGGTCGCATTTATGATCCGATTTGGATGAAATTTGTCACAGTTCACTTATTTGGTCCAAGGACGAACCCTATTGAAATTGGGAAAAATCGGTTCAGATTTAGATATAGCTCCCATATATATTTTCGTCCGATTTAAGGTAAATGGTGCACCAAAGTCCCTATATATCGTTCGATTTGCACGAAATTTGGCATAACGAACTGAATTGAGCCTAGAGCCGGGATGGTCCGTGTGACGAATTTTTAGGTGTAAACGTCGAAAATGTCATATACTTGTATAAAATGTGATAAATGTAGTAAACGTCATTTATTTCAAAATTATCAGCATATACAGTTATTTTCAAGAATATATATATATATATATATATATATATATCTGACTATTCCTTACAAGAACTGATAAAAAATTTTAAATTTTTTGAGAAGAAATTTTTCAAATTTTATATTAATTAGAATAAAGCATGCGTAATTTCCAAATTGATTAATGGAAATAACTATTTTGTCAGAAACCTAATGGATTTGGGTAGGTTTCCGACGTTTCTGACGTATGTATTATACGTCGGAAATGTATGTCATTTACGTCACTGTTTCTGATAGGCCATCTCTGGCCTAGAGTGATGTCTGCCAAGTTTCGTGAAAATCGGTCCAGATTTAGATATAGCTCCCATATATAGTTTCGTCCGATTTTATGTAAATGATGCACCAAAGTCCCTATATATCTTTCGATTTGCACGAAATTTGGCATAACGTACATAATTGAGCCTAGAGTGCTTTATGCCAAGTTTCTTAAAAATCGGTCCAGATTTAGATATAGCTTCCATATATAGTTTCGTCCGATTTTATGTTAAAGATTCACCAAAGTCCGTATAAATTTTTCGATTTGCACGAAATTTGGTATAGCATACAGAATTGAGCCTGGAATGATATGTGCTGAGTTTCGTGAAAATCGGTTCAGATAAAGATATATATATATTTCCGTCAGATTTTATGTAAATAATGTACCAAAGTTCTAATATTGCATAGATCGATTGATTTTAAGTAATTGATGAACCAAGGAACCAATATATGGTTGAGAGGAACAAAACGTACTGAAATTAGTATAACCCAACCTGTGACAAGTTTTGTTGAAATCGGATCATATTTGGATATAGATTTCACATATATTTTCGTCCGATTTTAAGTAAACGGTGCAAATGGTGTTTGTCAAACTGACATGAAATTTTGCACAACGTACAAAATTGAGCATAGAATAACGTAGTTGGGTTTTCTAGAAGTATAGACATAGCCCAACGGCCCAACATTTGTCCCATTGTAACAAACAAATGACATGCTTATAGATTGATCTATGTTGATTCACATTTAGATAAATATCACATATTTTAGTTCATCCAATTTCATGTTAATTGTTCTGTTTAATATACCCATAGTGGTGAAGGGTATCATATAGTCGGCCCCGTCCGACTTTACTACTTTCCTTACTGGTTAAACATTTTTCAGATGTGGAGTGTATATTAAATTTGCCATTCTGTTTGCAACACCTCCAAATATTCACCGGAGATTCCCCAAAGTTATATCCTTGATCAGAATAAAATTCTATTTTGATTTTCTGTCTGTCTGCCCTTCTGTTAAAATCACGATAGAGATGGCAATATTTAAGATAGAGCTCTGAATTTTAGCACACACATTGCTAGTACTCCTAGGATGTTTGGTTCCCCTAATATTCCGTGTTTTGAGGATTTTGGTTACGTTTTTCAACCGATTTGGCTTTTTTAGGGTTCACATTGTATAGCACATCTTCGTACCAAAAATTATTAATATTGATCCAAGTTTCAGGGTTGCCCCCATATAACGGTAATTCCCAATACTCGGTATTTTTGGACATGTTTTCCAACCGAATTGGCCGTAAATTGGTATTTTGAGTTCTCTTTGGATAGCTCATATCCGTACTAATAAAAATATAAATATTGACCCAAGTTTCAGGGTAGCCCCCACATAACGATTTTTATTTGCTTTTGTTCACGTCTTTGTTTAAACAAGCAATGCCAGTGCCAGTGCCATCATCACCTGCCAGCATAAATGAACTCCTATATAATTAAAATTAATGCATATTTTAAATATATCATAAACAAAGTAAATTACATTGTTTAAAATAAAATTTATTATTATTACACTTTGGCGCATAGTCAATGCTACACTTTTAGTTGTCTCTTTGCATGACTTCAAAGTGTCTGAATTGAAAAATCAAAAAATAGTTTGAAAGGCTGACATTGTCAATGAAAGTGAACATATTTTTCCATAGATAATTTTCTAGTCATTTGATTTGATTTGCATGCCTACTTGTCCCCCAACCCAACCCCTGTTTCATTTTCAGACGCCATGGCGTTCATGCCATTCGCTTATAAGCGATATCAAAAGCGAACTAAACTACGTCAGGTTAACAATAAATTGCAACGAGAAAGTTTTCTTTTCATTTTTTGCAAATGAATCAAAGTTGAAAGTGTCTTGCAACTGCCGCCAACTGACATCTTCACCAGCGCCTGACAAAAGAGTAGCACCAAAAACAAAAAATAAGCTCATTGACATAGGGTGTTAAAATAATTTATAAACCATTCGATTTAATGATATGTAAATGTGTTGTTGTTATTTTTTTTCTTTTTGGAATATATTTACTTTGTTAACAACAATTCATTATACATAATGGAGTTAATATCCATATAAAGCGAACGGATTATCCGATTTGATACTAACTTTACAAAAATTGAATGTTTTAACCGATTTGTTATTAAATCTGCAAATCGTTATTACTTTGTCAATCAAATCCATGGGATGTATAAATCCACACATTTTAGAAACTCTCCCATTATTGGTCGACATTTTTAAAAATGTGTAAATCTTATACGAATCTTTTTGAGTATCCGGTTTGACCCACATTTCACACAAATTAATAATTTTATTTTACCAAATCTACATCATATCAAAAAAATCGATACCTTTCTCTACCTCTGTTTATACCCTTCACCACACTGTGGTACAGGGTATTATGTCTTTGTGCATATGTTTGTAACAGGCAAAAATAATCGAGATAGACCCATGGTTCCTTTTGAGAATGTGCATAGAATCACTTTCTGAGTCGATTTATGCATGTCCGTCTGTCCGTTTGTCCATGTATTTTTGTGAACAAAGTACAGGTCGCATTTATGATCCGATTTGGATGAAATTCTGCACATGTCACTTATTTGGCCCAAGGACGAACCCTATTGAAATTGGAGAAAATCGGTTCAGATTTAGATATAGCTCCCATATATATTTTCGTCCGATTTAAGGTAAATGGTGCACCAAAGTCCCTATATATCTTTCGATTTGCACGAATTTTGGCATAGCGTATTGAATTAAGTCTAGAATGACGTGTGCTAAGTTTCGTGAAAATCGGTTCAGATTTAGATATAGCTCCCATTTATAGTTTCGCCCGATTTAAGGTAAATGGTGAACCAAAGTCCCTATATATTTTTCGATTTGGACGAAATTTTGTATAGCCTACTGATTTAGGTCTAGAATGATGTGTGCTAAGTTTCGTGAAAATCGGTTCAGATTTAGATATAGCTCTCATATATAGTTTCGCCCGATTTTAGGTAAATGGTACACCAAAGTCCCTGCTAATATTTTGATTAGCATGAATTTTGGTATAGCGCATTGAATTAAGTCTAGAATGATACACCTCCTATATATATTTTCGCCCGATTTGAAGTAAATTGTGCACTAAAGATCCACAGCTAGGCCGATTGACACAACTTACTGAAATTAGTATAAATTAATCTCTGGCAATTTTTCTTCAAATATGTTCAGATATAAATATATCGTAGCTTTCATATATAATTTTGACTTATTTATATCTGTCAAATCTGTCCCACTGTGCGCAAACGACTCCTAGCTTGCCCAAATAAAATGAAAGTTCCAGAAAGACATAAAAATCACATATTTAAATTCTAAAGGCGACGTTTTTTCGGATACATATGTAGAATATAGCCAAAGTAGTGAAGGGTATCATATAGTCGGCCCAGTCCGACTTTACTACTCTCCTTACTGGTTTAAATATGTATATACAGTCATGAAATTTAAAATCAGTCAAATTGGCTCGATACGTAAATTTAGTGTTAAACTGCATTATTGTCACGGTAAATAAGGAATACTATTTTGAAGTTTTGCGCTGTTTGTGCGAAGCACAATCATCGATTTTGTACCACGATAACGCAATAGCTCACACAGTGACGCTTGTGCTTGAGTTTTTGGCCTAACGTGCCTCAACCAACGTATTCATCCCCACAAAATGTTATGTCTTCACAAAACTGAAGACACCGAATAAAACAAACGTCAAGCATCGATTAATAAACGGTTCATTTGATTGATTTTTCACATCAAGGCCATAAGGCAGTCTGAAGATTTTCGTTTTAATCCGTCTTAATTTTAGACTTTTTGTTCACTTGATTATACCTTTACCTGCAATACGAAACAAGATAGACCCATAGCTATTTTTGAGGAAATGTACTCTGAGCCAAATTATGTATGTCCGTCCATAAGTCTGTCCGTGAGTTGTTGCGAACAAATTGCCCAATGGATGGACATTGATAATAATTTCTACCATTCTACAGATGGGACACAGTGTCACGACCGCGGCCAAAAATGGTCAAAACCAAGTAGCTCGGAGGACAACTTTATTGACAAGAATTATAGAATAGAATATAATAGACTCAAATTAGCACAAAGTAGCTCGGAGGACAACTTTATTGACAAGAATTATAGAATAGAATATAATAGACTCAAATTAGCACAAATATGAAATTTGATATTGATACGTCCAGCAGTTTTGTCTCTACAAAGGTTCAAGTCTGATAATTGTTTGTAAAGTGATTTTACCCTACACAACTATTTTGTCAGGATATTATAGCTTTGTGCAGCCCCAAGAGTTTGTAACGCCGCGAAATATTGGTCCTATACCCACCTTTAAGTATACCGATCGTCATATATCGACTAACTGAGTCGATCTAGACATGTGTGTCCATCCGTCCGTCTGTCCATTATAATTTATAAACACGATACATGCCACAGTTATGGAACAATCTTCACGAAATTTTACATGTAGGATGGGTTCGGCCCAATAAAGATCCCTATTGTTTTTGGTAAAGATCAGTTAATATTTAGAGCATGAAATGGACCAAATACTTAATTTTTTCGGATTTTCTGGTTGCTCCGCAATTATGGCCCAAACTTCTCTATTTTTGCATAGAGAAGGGTATAGGGTTAAAGAATAAGCATGCCTATTTTGATAAGGATCTGTCAATGTTTAGCGGGTCAAATGGACCCTGGCTTTTGTGTGAAAAATTACAAAATGTGTATTCTATAACGTATATATTTACTCCTGAAGGACATAGAGCTGAGAAGTTGATAGTATATCCAAAATGAGTGGTTGGCCTTTAAATTGATGCCAATTATATTGCCATATGTGGGAGTTACACGTAAATATTTACAGGTGCTTACGTATTCAGATATTATTTAATAAACCATTACCACACTAGCGGGCGGAAATATAGCGCTGATCGCTTTGAAATTGTCCATGAGGTTCCAGTTATGGTCAAGGACAACGTCAAGGACAACGTCGGTGATGATGAGATAATAATTTTGGGATGAAGTGGACCGAAAGGACACACACTAAGTGTTTTTTTTTATTCAATCCATAGGCTACAATTATAAGCCGAACATCACAACACAACCCACGGTGAAGGGTAATTAGAAGGGATGTACTGAATATTGGTAATATTCGGTAAATATGCCAGTGTAAGGAAGAGGTGCTGTTGACCTCTAATCGGGCAAGGGCTTGTCACTATCACGAAATATTACCCAGGCTCAGAATAAAAATGGTAAGTCGCGGCCGACTATACTGCTCCGCTCACTCCTTCACCACACTGTGGTACAAAGTATTATGTCTCTGTGCATATGTTTGTAACAGGCAAAAGAAAACGAAATAGACACATGGTTCCTTCGAATATGCATAGAATCACTTTTTAAGTCGATTTATGCATGTCCGTCCGTCCATCCGTCTGACTGTCTGTCCATGTTAAATTGTAAACAAAGTACAGGTCGATCCGAACTGGATGTAATTTGGCATAGGTCCACTTATTTAGCCCAAGGACGAACCCTATTGAAATTGGGAAAAATCGGTTGAGATTTAGATATAGCTCCCATATATATATTTATCCGATTTAAGGTAAATGGTGTACCAAACTCCCTATATATCTTTCGATTTGCACGAAATTTGGCACAGAGTTCGGGATTAGGTACAGAATGATGTGTGCCAAGTTTCGAGAAAATCGGTTCAAATTTAAATATAGCTCACATATATATTTTCCTCCGATTTAATGTAAATGGTGTACCAAAGTCCCTATATATTTTTTAATTTGGAGCACCATTTAGTAAAAATCGGACGAAACTATATAGGGGAGAGGGGGGCACCTTTGAACGTGGGGCACCTTTGAACAGCGCTCATAAAATCTTGGTTTAATATTTTTCCGACCCGCAACCACATTTTTGTATATGGCAATCTTGTTCTCTATACGCGTAAACCACTTTGGCTTGCTTTTTCAGTTGTCGAAAAATTGTGCATGGGTGACCATATTTTCTCAGTGTCATTGTAAACTTTTATTCATTTGGATGTAAGGGCGCAGGAAGAATTCTGTGATAGTTTTCTTTCGTCAAACAAATTTTTTGCATTCCAACAATCATTTCAAACATAACTAATGTAATTTCTTTCATATATATTTATTACAAAAAAAGTTATTTTAAATTTCCGTAAAATGCCATGGGTGGGGCACCTTTGAACATGCCCATTAAACTCGAGTAAAAAAAGGAGTTTTTAACTTTTGGCTTCGATTTCTCAAAATTTCAAATGGGCTAATAAGATTACGAAATTAACTGTATTTTTCACTATATTAATTCTTATTTTTAAGTCATTTTATGTTTTAATAACTTTTGATCTCAATTTTTTAAATTTTGAACATTTTTTATATATTTTTAATGAATTAATGCATTTCTGATATGTATGAATAAAATACATACATATTTGAACATAAACACTGTAAAAAACCATGTCGTTCAAAAATGCCAACCCCTGTTCAAAGGTGCCCCCCTGGGGGGGGGCAGTTTTGAACACTTTGAGTTCGTCCACTAAAACAGTAATAAAATATATTTATCAAGCTTATAGTATGTCATATGTATATTTATTTTAAAGGTAACATATGTACCTATTAGTTAAAATTTATAAGAAACCAAAAATGATAAAATAAAAAAATTTATAAGGCTTGAAAGCAAAAAGTGTTCAAAGGTGCCCCCCTCTCCCCTATAAAATCTGAACCGATTTTCACGAAACTTAGCACACATCATTCTAGACTTAATTCAGTACGCTATGTCAAAATTCGTGTAAATCGAATGATTTTCAGGGACTTTGGTGCACCATTTACCTAAAATCGGGCGAAACTATATATGGGAGCTATATCTAAATCTGAACCGATTTTCACGAAACTAAGCACACATCATTTTAGAGTTAATTCAGTACTCTGTGTCACAATTCGTGCAAATCGAATGATTTTCAGGGACTTTGGTGCACCATTTACCTAATATCGTTTTCTCAAATTTCAATAGGGTTCGTCCCTGGGCCAAATAAGTGACTTGTGCCAAATTTCATTCAAATCGGATTATAGATGCGACCTGTACTTTGTTTACAATTTAACATCAACAGACGGACGGACAGGTGGACGGACGGACGAACATGCATAAATCGACCAGAAAGTGATTCTATGCATATTTTCAAAAGGAACCATGGGTCTATTTAGATTCCTTTTGCCTGTTAAAAACATATGCACAAAGACATAGTATCCTGTACCACAGTGTATTGAAGGGTATAAAAACCAGACTTTCCACATGAAAGTGGTATACAAATCCATCTTATACACCCAGTTCCTGAAATACTAAGGATAAAATTTCTCAATGAGTGGAAATGAACTTTAAATAAGATGTCCATGTTTAATTTTATAAACAAATCCTTCATTTAGTATAAATCCGGATAATACTATTAATTTCTTTAATTCGTGAATATTGGCTTAAATCCTATTGAATATTTATCGGTATGATTATTCAGTTTGATGTCAAATAATATTAACTTTCAATTTCATTAAATATTGCACACACATCGTTTACTCTGTTTCGCGTAATATTTGTGTATATTTTTTTGCAATTGGATATTTGTATTCAATTAACAAGTTAACAGTTTTGTTACGTCCGAAGCAATCAAAGATGTTCATTTAATAATTTCACTTATCTGGGTAATTTCTTTGGACACCAATCAAACAATAAAAAAAAACTGAAATTGTTTACACACAATTGTATATTAAACGGTAAAAATCTGACATATTGCGTTTGTTTTTTGCGGCTACTGTGAATAATTCATTCATAAGGTGCACTACATAATGGCTAGAGATCTGAAGCCGTGTACGAAATAAACAATTATTTTTTTGGAGAGGGTTTTATTTTCAATTTTGATTGTTATCATAAATGGTGGTAGTATTGTATAACAAAAAGAAAGATTTTTGAATATTTTGAGCACGTACTTTTCTGATCGAAATTATATTGTTTCACTTTGATGCCAACACAACAGCCACACAGTGGCCCGGCACACTCGCATGGTTTACCGAATGTTGACCATATGGAACCCTTGCTGGAGAATTTGAAATTGGACAGGCTACGGCCACGCGATACCGACACGGTGGGAGGTAAGATTATTTGTTTCGTTTTAAGGTCATAAAATATGAGGCCATTGTCATAACTGCGATTTTCGACTAGAACACATGAGGACACTAATATGATTAGCACAACCGTACATATTTGCGGCGCGATTGACATTTTGTGTTTTTTAGGAAAATATTTTCTTTTTTTATTTCCAAATTTCCTTAAATTGCAATTTATTGTTTTAAAATATTTTGTTGCTGTTTTTTTACTATTTATTTCTTTGGTTATTAAATGCTTAAATGCTTTTTTGTCACTTTAACGATTTTTTGTTTTGTTTTTCTTCTTCTTGTTATTGGCCAACCGACCGGACCGCACTCTTCGAAAGTTGATTATGCATTAAAGATGTATTTGCGGTTAGCATTTGTTTAAAAATGAAATTGAAACTGTTTTTCTTGTGCTGTGCTGTGTTGTTGTTGTTTGGCCGATTGGCAGATTGTGCTGTGCTATGAGCCGTTTCTCAGCTTGTGGCACATGCGCACAACAATGATGGGTGCCAAACAACAGTCAGTCTGCCTACTTCTCTGTTTGTCTGTCTGTCTCCCAAACCAGCGTCACCAAAGCCAAACCAGCGTCACCAGACGATAATGATGTTCAGGTTCATCATCGCCATTGTCTCAGCCAAAAAAAAAAAAAAAAAAAACACACTCAGCAATTGTAGCACCTCCAGTTAAACAACAAAAACAAAGAAGAAGAAAAAAGTCAGTAACCAAATGCATACCGCACAGTTTGCATGCGATGGCCCCAACGTGCTTTAATGAAAGAATGAATAAATCAATGTTAACATTTTGAGGTTTTTTATTTTCATAAATAAATATCACAATAAATATATTGTAAACTAATAAGAAAATTACCACAGGCCGATTGTGTGATATCCTCCACCACTTTGGATATATATATATATATATATATATATGGGTGCTATATATCAATTTGAATAAAACTTGAAATAAGCTTCCATTATATACTTAATTCGAAAGTTTCTGTAATAAGGAAAGAAGTGGGGTGTTTGATGCACCACTTACCTGAAATCGGACGAAAAAATATATGAGATCTCTATCGAAATCCAAACGGATTTCATCGAAAGTTAACCAACATCAAAATTTTGACATAATCGGATATACCTTGGGAGTTTAGGTCACCATTAACATAAAATCGCTTGAGACTCTATATGGGAACTATATCTGAATCTGAAACTATTTCGACTTAATTAAAAAAACTTAGCACAACTTCATCTCACTCAGACAAAACTTTGGAGTTTGGTGCATCATTAATATAACATAATAAATCAATATCTAAATCAGAACCGATTTCGACAAAACTTAATATACGTCATTCTTGTCTCAATTTAGCACGATGTACATTCTTTTTTTTTAATCGGACAAGCATGAGACTGTGATCGCTATTGTAAAATCGGTCGTAAAGTATATATGGTTGCTATATCTAAATCAAAATCGATTTTAACCAATTTCAATAAGGTTCATCCGTGGACCAAATACATTAGTTGTACGAAATGTGTGGAGAGGCGGCCTCATTGTCAATATGAAATAATACTTCATGGTCTTCTAAGGGGAAGACTATTTTGGTCTACTCTGGAAGAAGATCTTGTAGTCTTTTTTCGGTCTTCTACTGAAGCCCTCATCTTCTTTTACGGAATCTCATGTTATTTTATCGAGGAACGAGTCATGGTCTTCTATCGAAGAATATCTCGCCATCTGCTTTGGAAGAGGACCTAATAGACTTCTATTGTAGAAGACGTCATGGTCTTACATTTGGAGTGACGTCATGAAAGAAGGCCCCGAGGTATTTTATAAAAAAAAAACAGTAAGGAAAGTAGTAAAGTCGGACTGGGCCGACTATATGATACCCTTCACTACTTTGGGTATATTGTACATATGTATCCTAGCAATTGCATGTCTATGTTCCCTCTTTCTCCAACCTATCCTAGCTTTAATTTCAATCGAGCAGATTTAGAGCCGCCTGCTTAACATGGGGAAAATTTATGGAAAACGATTTATAGCAAAATTGATACACGCTATTCGGTACGCCGCGTTGTTAAGAATATAATCTATATGTGGGAGCTATATCTAAATCTGAACCGATTTTCACAAAAAATAACACACATCTCTCTAGACTTAATTCAGTACGCTATGCCAAATTTTGTGCAAATCGAAAGCTATATATAGGAACCTTGGTACACCATTTACTTTAAATCGGACGAAAAATATATGGGAGCTATATCCAAATCTGAACCGATTTTCACGAAACTTTGCACACGTACATTGAGCCCTAATTCATTACGCTGTGCCATATTTCGTAAAAATCGAAAGATTTTCCGGGACATTGGTACATAATTCACCTCAAATTGGACCAAAATATATATGGGGTAGTTATATCCAAATTCTTGACCGATTTTCACGAAACTTAGCACACGTCTCTTAGATTTAATTCAGTACGTGATGCCAAAAATTGTGTAAATTAATATATATCCGGAATTTTGGTACACCATTTACCTTAAATCGGACGAAGATATATATGGGGCTATATATAAATCGGAATAGATTTTTTCAAAACGTGGCACACATCATTCTAAACCTAATTCATT
>NW_026873620.1:0-14978 GCF_032173495.1 Musca vetustissima | reverse complement strand
GAAAACACATCGGCACATACCACATATTTGTCGATTATAAAGCCGCATTCGAAAGCCATATCCGTTTAAAGTCATGTCTACCTTCGGCATTCCTGCAAAATTAATAAGGCTATGCAGGATAACTTTAAGTGGCACAAGGTCAGCAGTTAAAGTAGGAAAGGACCTATTAGAGCCCTTCAATGCCGAACGAGGATTCAGACAAGTTGTCGTGTGATCTTTTTAACATCCTACTGGAAAAGGCCATACGAGATTCAAAGGTGAACAGAAATGGCACTCTGTACACCAAATAACACATGTTACTCGCATACGCCGATGACATCGATATAATGAGTCGAACATTGCGAGCGGTAACAGTCACCATTGAACAAATTGAGAAGGAGTCTGCCAATGTGGTTCTGGCAGTAAACGGCGAGAGTCACCAAGCTGATGGTATCAACGCGAAAGACTCGGACCAACTGTGAAACTTGAGAACTACAGCTTCAGGGTAGTTAAGGATCTTATATACCTTGGTACAGCCATAAATAAAACGAATGATATCAGTTTTGCAATTCGGAAAAGGATTGTGATGTCCAACAGATGCTACTATGGTCTAAGTAACCAGTTTAGAAACAACGGCACTTCCCGCCAGACCAAATTCACACTTTACAAGACTCTGATACTACCCGTGCTGTTATATGGATCTTGCGCAAGCAGATGAGACAGCTCTTGGAGTGTTTGAAAGAAAAATTCTCCGAAAGATCTACGGGCCGATCTGCGTCGACGGTGAATTTTGGCGTCGAATGAACCACGAGCTTTACAATTTAAACGCGGACATCGATGTAGCCAGTCGTATTGAGCTGCAGCGACTACGATGGCATGTTGTGTGAGAATGAATGAGAATGTCCCAGCTCTAAAGGCATATAAAAGCGAGCCTAATGATGGTTCCCGTAGAAGGGGAAGGCCACGAATCAGATGGAAAGATCAAGTAGAAAACAACATCTTGGAACATGGTCTTTCAAATTGGCGGAGATGCGCACAAGACCGACGCGCTTGGAAATCTTTTTTAAGCTCGGCTTATGGAACAACCGTTCTGTAAACCAGCCAGCTAAGTAAGTAAGTATGAAACAACCGTTATGTAACAAGCCAGCTAAGTTTTTAAGGACCACAACAAGGTGTGGATTTTTTAAAGAATATTTTTATACCCTTCACCACACTGTGGTACAGGGTATTATGTCTTTGTGCATATGTTTGTAACAGGCAAAAATAATCGAGATAGACCCATGGTTCCTTTTGAGAATATGCATAGAATCACTTTCTAAGTCGATTTATGCAGGTCCGTCCGTCCGTCTGTCTGTCTGTCTGTGCATGTTAAATTGTAAACAAAGTACAGGTCGCATTTATGATCCATATGGGACGAAATTTGGCATAGGTCACTTATTCGGCCCAAGGACGAACCCTATTGAAATTGGGAAAAATCGGTTCAGATTTAGATATAGCTCCCATATATATATTTTACCGATTTAATGTAAACGGTCCCTATATATTTCTCGATTTGCACGAAATTTGGTACAGCCTAATCATTTAAGTCTAGAATGATATGTGCCAAGTTTCGTGAAAATCGGTATAGATTTAGATATAGCTCCCATATATAGTTTCGTCCGATTTCATGTAAATGGTGCACCAAAAACCCTATATATCTTTCGATTTGCACCAAATTTGGTATAACGTACTGAATTGATCCTAGAATTATGTCTGCCAAGTTTCGTGAAAATCGGTCCACATTAAGATATAGCTCCCATATATAGTTTCGTCCGATTTCATGTAAATGGTGCCCCAAAGTCCCCATATGTCTTTCGATTTGCACGAAATTTGACATATCATACTGAATTAAGCCTGGAGTGATGTCTGCCAAGTTTCGAGAAAATCGGTCCAGATTTCTATATAGCTCCCATATATAGTTTCGTCCGATTTCATGTAAATGTTGCCCCCAAAGTCCCTATATATCTTTCGATTTGCACGAAATTTAGCATAACGTACTGAATTGAACCTAGAATGATGTCTGCCAAGTTTCGTGAAAATCGGTCCTGATTTAGATATAGCTCCCATATATAGTTTCGTCCGATTTCATATAAATAGTGCATCAAAGACCCTATATATCCTTCGATTTGCACGAAATTTGGCATAACGTACTGAATTGAGCCTAGAGTGATGTCTGCCAAGTTTCGAGAAAATCGGTACTGATTTCGATATAGCTCACATATATAGTTTTGTCAGATTTCATGTAAATGGTGCACCAAAGTCGCTATATATCTTTCGATTTGCACGAAATTTGGCATAACGTACTGAATTGAGCCTAGAGTGATATCTGCCTTGTTTCGTGAAAATGGGTTCAGATTTAGATATAGCTCCCTTTTAATTTAGATTGATTTTAAGTAATTGACGCACCAAGGAACCAATATGCTGGTAGGAACAAAACGTTCTGAAATTAGTATGACCTTACCTGTGACAAGTTTGTTTGAAATCGCTTAATATTTGGATAGAGCTTCCATATATATTTTTTTGCCCGATTTCAAGTAAATTGGGCATCAAACTCCTCATGTTAGTCAGATTGACATCAAATTTTGCACAACTTACAAAATTGAGCATAGAATTACGTAGTTGGGTTTTGTAGAAGTACAGACATAGCCCAACGGATGACCTATTTTTATTTGTTTGAAGTCGATTTACATACTTTATGGATAGATCTAGGTAGATTCACATGTATATAAATATCACATATTTTATTTCATCCAATTTCATGTTAATAGTCCTGTTTAATATACCCATAGTGGTGAAGGGTATCATATAGTCGGCCCCGTCCGACTTTACTGCTTTCCTTACTGGTTTATCTTTAGAACACCCAATCCCTTAGCATCTGAAAAAGAAACAACAATCAATTCCGATCCCGTCTCGCCATTCAAATAAACAATCAATTGACGGAAGTAATAAAAAGAGTTATTTAAGCCGATATCAAAGTGAAAAATCTTTTTACAGAAAAAAAGGACCAAACAAAAACAACAACCAGGAAGAAACCCCCTCTGAACGAAGTAACTCTAGTCAATGATGTCGAACAAATTCTGACAAGCTTCTATAAAGAGTTACAATGTTTCATATGTCGTTGGTTCGTTCGGTCGATTGTAGATATGTTTGTCTAGTTGTTGTTGTTTTTATCCTTGCCATGGTTTCCTTTGTTTTTCATTTTTCCCAACTGAAAAAAAACACACAGAACCGAACAGGTACTTATGTTTCTCATAAGTAGTTCTGGATGTTATCTAGCTTTTGGCTGTTATTCTTACCTCAGCCGCTACTCCCTGGGCCAGCAGCTTGTAAATTCTTGCTCTTGGCTCACCATGTTATTGCTCCTGTTGTTGTTGTTGTTCATACCTATTGGCCAAAAACAACATCATAAATTTTCCATAGCAAACCAAACACATCGAGAAAGAGGTAAGTAAGTATGTGGTAGATTGAGGAGAGGAGTGCCTGTGAGTATGTGTGTGAGTGCGTGCGTTTGACAAGCATATGGATAACCAGATATCAAAAGAGGATATATAAATTTTGAGGAGAACAGTGGTCCAGGAAAAATATAATTTAATAATTCCTAGACCCTGAAAATATTCGTTAATAATTTCTAGATTCTTGAGGAACCTGAAAAATATTTTTTTAATAATTTCTAGATTCTTGAGGACCCTGAAAAATATTCTTTAATAATTTCTAGATTCTTGAGGACCCTGAAAAATATTTTTTAATAATTTCTAGATTCTTGAGGACCCTGTAAAAAAATTCTTTAATAATTCCTAGATTGGTAAGGTCCTTGAAAAATATTATTTAAAAAACTCACGCCTTGGTAAGGTCCTTAAAAAATATTCTTTAAAAAACCCACGCCTTGGTAAGGTCCTTGAAAAATATTTTTTTAAAAAACCCACGCCTTGGTAAGGTCCTTGAAAATATTCTGTAATAAATCCACGCCTTGGTAAGGTCCTTGAAAAATATTCTGTATTTAATCCAAGCCTTGGTAAGGTCCTTGAAAAATATTCTGTACTAAATCCACGCCTTGTTTGGTTGGTCCTTGAAAAATATTCTTTAAAAAATCCACGCCTTATGAAAAAAATTCTTTAAAAAATCCACGCCTTATGAAAAAATTCTTTAAAAAATCCACGCCTTATGAAAAAAATTCTTTAAAAAATCCACGCCTTATGAAAAAAATTCTTTAAAAAATCCACGCCTTATGAAAAAAATTCTTTAAAAAATCCACGCCTTATGAAAAAAATTCTTTAAAAAATCCACGCCTTATGAAAAAAATTCTTTAAAAAATCCACGCCTTATGAAAAAAATTCTTTAAAAAATCCACGCCTTATGAAAAAAATTCTTTAAAAAATCCACGCCTTATGAAAAAAATTCTTTAAAAAATCCACGCCTTATGAAAAAAATTCTTTAAAAAATCCACGCCTTATGAAAAAAATTCTTTAAAAAATCCACGCCTTATGAAAAAAATTCTTTAAAAAATCCACGCCTTATGAAAAAAATTCTTTAAAAAATCCACGCCTTATGAAAAAAATTCTTTAAAAAATCCACGCCTTATGAAAAAAATTCTTTAAAAAATCCACGCCTTATGAAAAAAATTCTTTAAAAAATCCACGCCTTATGAAAAAAATTCTTTAAAAAATCCACGCCTTATGAAAAAAATTCTTTAAAAAATCCACGCCTTATGAAAAAAATTCTTTAAAAAATCCACGCCTTATGAAAAAAATTCTTTAAAAAATCCACGCCTTATGAAAAAAATTCTTTAAAAAATCCACGCCTTATGAAAAAAATTCTTTAAAAAATCCACGCCTTATGAAAAAAATTCTTTAAAAAATCCACGCCTTATGAAAAAAATTCTTTAAAAAATCCACGCCTTATGAAAAAAATTCTTTAAAAAATCCACGCCTTATGAAAAAAATTCTTTAAAAAATCCACGCCTTATGAAAAAAATTCTTTAAAAAATCCACGCCTTATGAAAAAAATTCTTTAAAAAATCCACGCCTTATGAAAAAAATTCTTTAAAAAATCCACGCCTTATGAAAAAAATTCTTTAAAAAATCCACGCCTTATGAAAAAAATTCTTTAAAAAATCCACGCCTTATGGACCTTGCAGAGGTCCATGAAAAAAATTCTATAAAAAATCCACGCCTTATGGACCTTGCAGAGGTCCATGAAAAAAAGTCTTTAAAAAATCCACGCCTTATGGACCTTGCAGAGGTCCATGAAAAAATTCTTTAAAAAATCCACGCCTTGTGTGGTTGGTCCTTAAAATATATTCTTTTAAAATCCTTGTCTTGTAGAGATCCTGCGAACCACAGTACACCGATGTTTGGTTATAAATATATCTCCATATATCACTGTTTACCTCACTATCACCCAGACACACACACACAACTCTTCTTCTTTTGATACTTCTTTACAATATTTGAAAGTATGTGTACATACATTCATGTTGTATGTTCTACCTTGAGGTTGCCTTGAGGTACGCAATATCTTTTACATAACTTCAAACACAATAAACTCTGTTATTTTTACAAACTACACTCGAGTGGAGTGGAGTAGGTAGAGGTAAGGAGTTTAGAGCTAGGAGATGGTTATTCTGATAAAAACAACTTGTTTGTCGAATCGATGCCGTTTTGTTGTTAGACATTTTCAGTTTTCTAGATATTGGACATTGATAGGTGTGTGTTGTCTGTTGGAACAACATCATACATATACACACATACAGATACGTGAAGTACGCAATGAATCGTCGATGAATTTCTGAAGTGTTCAGATCAGTTATTCATTTATGGATGAAATAATTGCATTCGTATTTTTTAGGGTAGATTTTAAAGTGGATTTTAAGTTTAATTCATGGAAATGGTGTACAATGGCGTATTAGTAATATATTAAAAAAAATATAAGGAATATATTGTATACGCACCCATATACATCAAGGAATTTAATTTAAAGCAAACAAGTTAAAACGGTTTTACGTTCGACCCAGCCGAACTCCACCATGAGAATTATTGGAAATAAATAATAAATCCACGCCTTGTTGGTTATTGGAAAAAAATATTTGCGGTGCACATTTTCTCATTAGCCTTAAGGCTTAATGTAAAATGTTTTTCAGCCTCCAAGAACCCTTAATGCGAAGTTAATGTCAAGTCAAGGAGCTTCAAAATACCGAACATGGAATTACGATCCATATGTGTTAAATGTGTCAAAACTATTTTTTTTGCAAAATTTCAAAATACCGAAAATGGCCCCATATTGATTATTTTACGCGCAGATATATGCCAGCGTCTAAAACCCCGAATATGTATATATAAAAAAGAACGGTTTGAATGGTTTGAAAAAACTATTCTTTAACAAGCGAAAAAGCGTTATGTTTGACCTGGCGGAACTTTGGTCCTAGACTCCTTGTTTCTTTAAAACCAAATTTGTTTCAGAAAATTTTTATTTCATCCAAACTTTGGCCATATTATTATTTCTTCCAAACATAGTTGAAGTTCGAAGATGGGGATTGCGGGTTATAGTTCATTATCGAACCTTATGTTCTAGTTTTTATCTCGCTATCCTCCGCAGGTGAAATGATTACAACAGAGTCTTAGAACAAAACTCAAAACGCGGAACAAATCAGATAACTATTTTAATGTAAAAAAGGGGGTTATATGGGGACTACCCCAAAAAAGGGGGGGGGGCGAATATTAATAATTTTTGGTAGGGAGATTTGTTAACATATACGACTACAAAATACCAAATTGCAGCAAATTCGGTTGAAAAACGCGCTCGAGAACCCCAAAATACCGAAAATTGGGGCTAACCTTATATTGGTTCTATTCGAAAAAATGGACCTATATTCATAATTTTTTGTGTTGGGAGATTTGGTACTTATTAAGAACTCAAAATACTAAATTACAGCTATTTCGGCGGAAAAAAACGGTCAAAACCCCGAAAATATTGAAAATTAGAAGGTACCGTTATATGGGGGCTACCAGAAAAAGTGGACCTATATTTATAATTTTTTTGTGGAGACATTTAGTACCCAATAAGAACCCAATGCAGCAAATTTCAGAGAATTCGGTTGAAAAACGCTCTCAAGAACCCAAAAATATCGAAAATTGGGGGGTACTCTTATATGGGAGATATACCAAAACGTGCACCGATAAAGCCCATCTTCGAATACTTTATAGGGTCGGAAATGATTATTTCGATGAGTTACAAACGGAAAAACAAAATTAATATACCCTCCATACTATGGTGCAGGGTATAAAAAGTAAGGAAAGTAGTAAAGTTGACTAGGTCGACTATATGATTTCAATTAAATCGGACGAAAAATATATATGGGAGCTATATGTAAATCTGAACCGATTCTACAAATCTTGACACTCATCGTTCTAGACTTAATTCAGTATGCTATGCCAATTTTCGTGCGAATCGAAGGATATATAGGGACTTTGGTGCATCATTTACATAAAATCGGACGAAAATATATGTGAAAGCTATATCTAAATCTGAACCGATTTTCAGGAATCTTAGCACACATCGTTCTAGACTTAATTCAGTACGCTATGCCAATTTTCGTGCGAATCGAAGGATATATAGGGACTTTGGTGCACAATTTACCTAAAATCGGTTGAAAATATATATGGGAGCTATATCTAAATCTGAACCGATTTTTCCCCATTTCCATAGGGTTCGTCCTTGGGCCAAATAAATGAGCTGTGCTAAATTTCGTCCAAATCGGATCATAAATGCGTCCTGTACTTTGTTTACAATTTAACATCTACAGACGGACGGACATGTATAAATCGACTCCGAAAGTGATTCTATGCATATTCTCAAAAGGAACCATGTGTCTATCTCGTTTCCTTTTGCCTGTTACAAACATATGCACAAATACATAATACCATGTACCACAGTGTGGTGAAGGGTATAACAATAGGGGTCTTCATTGGCCAGAACCCATCCTACATTTCGTGAAGATGTGTCCATAACTGTCGCCTTTATCGAGTTTACAAATTATGATGGACAAACATGTCTAGATCGGCTCAGCTAGTCGAGCCTATCTAACCCCGCGAAATATTGGTCCTAGACCGATACTTAAAGGTGGGTCTAGGACCAATATTTCGCGGGGTTACAAACTCTTAGGAATGAACAAACCTATAATACCCAGACAACATAGTTGTGTAGGGCATACAAATGCACGGCTTGTAGATGTATTTTTTATTTTTTTTTAAATCCTGTCCTTGTTGAGGTTCTTTTCAATATTCCTAAAATAATCCACGCCTTGTAGAAGTCCTGTTAAAAATTGATTATACTTATATCCTCGAAAATAAAAACGACACTTTGTAAGGCCCATCAGTACAAAATATTTTAACCTCGTAAAATGCATGCCTCGGTAAAATATCTTTAAACAAATCCCATGCATTGACCCTTTTCAAAAATATTCTTAAAAAAGTCCAGGCCTTGTAAATGTGCTTTGTGAGGTCCTTGAATATTTTATTGATGTCCTTGAATAAAATGTTTAATTCTCGAAGCAAATCGTCACACCTTGTATAGGACCTTGTAGAAAATTAAATTGACGCTTTGTGAGGTCCTTGAATTTTGAAAATTTGTAATGTAAATCTACTACTGGGGTCCGTAAAGAATATTTTAACCTCGAAAAACTCACGCCTCGGTAAAATATTGCTGCAAAAGAACTTGAAAAAATATTCTTTTAAAAATCTACGCCTTTTTTGGGTCCTTTAAAAAATATTCTATTAAAAGTCTACGCCTTGTTTGGGTCCTGAAAAAATTATTATATTAAAAATCTACGTCTTGTTTGGGTCCTTGAAAAAATGTTCTTTTAAAAATCTACGTTTTGTTGGGGTCCTTGAAAAAATATTCTATATAATGAAAAATATTCTATATAATATTAAAATCTACTTAACCTTAAATACTTTACCCATGCTTTGATTCTCTTTTTCAAGAGTTATTCTCTTGATCTGACCACTTCTGCATAGATTTTTTAAATATTTTTTTCAAATCTTAGATAAATATTTGTTAAAATGTTCCAATATACCAAAAAAAAACCCCAATCGAAGATTGTTATTTTTCTTCCAACGGCTATCATGTATGAAGTGTAAGGAAGATGGAGAAGAAAAAAAAAAAACAAACCTGAACTTATCTCCTTTAATTTGTTTCAATGCGGGAACTTACATTCTTTGAATGGTTCCCCCAAGGCCAGTGAATGGGATATGTCTGGATCCTTATCGCCTAGCTCTTGTTTATATGGTAAAGAAGGTTGTTTATAGTTCGGTTGTCCTTTAATGTTTTAAAGTGAATAAATGTTACGACACACACAGGTGCTGGAGACGTTAGTAACGGTTGTTATTTTGAGATCCTATCAAAGGATATGGGTGTGTGAGTGTTTGCTTGAATGTGTGTTTTATTGATAGATAGGGAAATTTACTGTTGTTTTTCTAGGTAGATTGTCCTTTTTGGTTGGTATTTTATTTCCTGTTGCTTAAAGGGGTGGGGTATGGTTGGAAATGGTGTTTGGGGAGGAGAAGGTCCTGTGGCTTTGTGAAGAGGAATTTCTTTGATTTGTTTGGTCAAGTTAATGGGCTATCTTCTGCGGTTTGATTTTTACAGATAATAATGAAGATGTGGAACAAATGGATGTTGATTGTCTCCTTCAAAATTGCAAAATGCTATTCGGACAAATTAAAATATCCTGAGGTAGATTAAGAGCTATAACCTCCCACTTCGTGGATTTCAATTTATTTAATTGTAAAAAAAAAATTGTTAATTATATTAAATAATTGGCATGAGATTTCAAATTATATTTTTTTACCCTAAAAATTCCATTGAAAAAAACTACGCATCCTAATTTTGTTGAATGCGGATATTATCCTTAGCCGCTGGAGATTTTTTCTCTTGGCACACTCCAAAGGCATAGTGCCGGTAAAATAAGTAGATGCGAACGCATAATCACTTAGCAAAATTAAAACGTTCATAAATGTTTATTGAACCTTATTGGTTATGCGCCGCCGGTTCCCGATTCCATAGCCAAGTGTGTTCGTCGCTGTTGTTGTTGTTCATCCTGCTGTTTTGTTTCGTTTCAATATTTTTTTTTCGCAGCGTAACATATGAATGCGAAGTGATGCGATACGTTTCTGTTACATTTTAAATGTGATTGCTTTGGCAATACCCCAAAGAATGATGGAATGATGGGTTTTGTTGCCAGGTACCCTACAGATATTAGAAGAAATATATAGGAAAGCCAATATTTTTTGTGAGGGTTAACAAAAGGCGAGGATTTTCTGAAGAATAATTTTTGAGGACCAACCAAACAAGGCGTGGATTTTTTAAAGACTATTTTTTAAGGACCAACCAAACAAGGCGAAGATTTTTTAAAGAATATTTTCAAAGACCTACACAAGGCGTGGATTTTTTAATGAATATTTTTCAAGGACTTACACAAGGCGTGGATTTTTTTAAAGAATATATTTTTAGGACCACAACAAGGCATGGATTTTTAACGGAATATTTTTTAAGAACCACAACAAGGCATGGATTTTTGACGGAATATTTTTTAAGGACCAAAACAAGGCGTGGATTTTTTAAAGAATATTTTTTAAGGACCAATCAAACAAGGCGTCGATTTTTTTGAAGAATATTTTTTAAGGACCAATCAAACAAGGCGTGGATTTTTTAAAGAATATTTTTTAAGGACCCAACAAACAAGGCGTGTATTTTTTAAAGATTATTTTTTAAGGACCCAACAAACAAGGCGTGGATTTCTTAAAGAATATTTTTTAAGGCCCAACAAACAAGGCGTGTTTTTTTTAAAAAATATTTTTTAAGGACCCAACAAACAAGGCGTGGATTTTTTAAAGAATATTTTTTAAGGACCCAACAAACAAGGCGTGGATTTTTTAAAGAATATTTTTTAAGGACCAACAAACAAGGCGTGGTTTTTAAAAGAATATTTTTTAGGACCCAACAAACAAGGCGTGGATTTTTTAAAGAATATTTTTTTAAGGACCCAACAAACAAGGCGTGGATTTTTTAAAGAATATTTTTTTAAGGACCCAACAAACAAGGCGTTGATTTTTTAAAGAATATTTTTTCAAGGGCCTACAGAAGGCGTGGATTTTTTAAAGAATATTTTTTTAAGGACCCAACAAACAAGGCGTGGATTTTTTAAAGAATATTTTTTCAAGGGCCTACAGAAGGCGTGGATTTTTTAAAGAATATTTTTTTAAGGACCCAACAAACAAGGCGTGGATTTTTTAAAGAATATTTTTTCAAGGGCCTACAGAAGGCGTGGATTTTTTAAAGAATATTTTTTAAGGGCCTGCATAAGGCGTAGATTTTTTAAGGGCCTACAGAAGGCGTGGATTTTTTAAAGAACATTTTTTAGGGGCCTACAGAAGGCGTGGATTTTTTAAAGAATATTTTTTTAAGGGCCTACAGAAGGCGTGGATTTTTTAAAGAACATTTTTTAGGGGCCTACAGAAGGCGTGGATTTTTTAAAGAATATTTTTTTAAGGGCCTACAGAAGGCGTGGATTTTTTAAAGAATATTTTTTTAAGGGCCTACAGAAGGCGTGGATTTTTTAAAGAATATTTTTTTTAAGGGCCTACAGAAGGCGTGGATTTTTTAAAGAACATTTTTTAGGGGCCTACAGAAGGCGTGGATTTTTTAAAGAATATTTTTTAAGGGCCTACAGAAGGCGTGGATTTTTTAAAGAATATTTTTTAAGGGCCTACAGAAGGCGTGGATTTTTTAAAGAATATTTTTTCAAGGGCCTACAGAAGGCGTGGATTTTTTAAAGAATATTTTTTTAAGGGCCTACAGAAGGCGTGGATTTTTTAAAGAATATTTTTTCAAGGATCTTCACAAGGCGTGGATTTTTCTGAAGAATATTTTTTCAAGGATCTACACAAGGCGTGGATTTTTTAAAGAATATTTTTTCAAGGATCTACACAAGGCGTGGATTTTTTAAAGAATATTTTTTCAAGGATCTACACAAGGCGTGGATTTTTTAAAGAATATTTTTTTAAGGATCTATACAAGGCGTGGATTTTTCTAAAGAATATTTTTTCAAGGATCTTCACAAGGCGTGGATTTTTTTAAAGAATATTTTTTCAAGGATCTACACAAGGCGTGGATTTTTTAAAGAATATTTTTTCAAGGATCTACACAAGGCGTGGATTTTTTAAAGAATATTTTTTCAAGGATCTACACAAGGCGTGGATTTTTTAAAGAATATTTTTTCAAGGATCTACACAAGGCGTGGATTTTTTAAAGAATATTTTTTCAAGGATCTACACAAGGCGTGGATTTTTTAAAGAATATTTTTTCAAGGATCTACACAAGGCGTGGATTTTTTAAAGAATATTTTTTCAAGGATCTACACAAGGCGTGGATTTTTTAAAGAATATTTTTTCAAGGATCTACACAAGGCGTGGATTTTTTAAAGAATATTTTTTCAAGGATCTACACAAGGCGTGGATTTTTTAAAGAATATTTTTTCAAGGATCTACACAAGGCGTGGATTTTTTAAAGAATATTTTTTCAAGGATCTACACAAGGCGTGGATTTTTTAAAGAATATTTTTTCAAGGATCTACACAAGGCGTGGATTTTTTAAAGAATATTTTTTCAAGGATCTACACAAGGCGTGGATTTTTTAAAGAATATTTTTTCAAGGATCTACACAAGGCGTGGATTTTTTAAAGAATATTTTTTCAAGGATCTACACAAGGCGTGGATTTTTTAAAGAATATTTTTTCAAGGATCTACACAAGGCGTGGATTTTTTAAAGAATATTTTTTCAAGGATCTACACAAGGCGTGGATTTTTTAAAGAATATTTTTTCAAGGATCTACACAAGGCGTGGATTTTTTAAAGAATATTTTTTCAAGGATCTACACAAGGCGTGGATTTTTTAAAGAATATTTTTTCAAGGATCTACACAAGGCGTGGATTTTTTAAAGAATATTTTTTCAAGGATCTACACAAGGCGTGGATTTTTTAAAGAATATTTTTTCAAGGATCTACACAAGGCGTGGATTTTTTAAAGAATATTTTTTCAAGGATCTACACAAGGCGTGGATTTTTTTAAAGAATATTTTTTCAAGGACCCAACAAACAAGGCGTGGATTTTTTAAAAAAATATTTTTTAAGGACCCAACAAACAAGGCGTGGATTTTTTAAAAAATATTTTTTAAGGACCCAACAAATCAGGCGTGGATTTTTTAAAAAATATTTTTTCAAGGATCTACACAAGGCGTGGATTTTTTTAAGAATATTTTGTCAAGGATCTACACAAGGCGTGGATTTTTTAAAGGATATTTTTTCAAGGATCTACACAAGGCGTGGATTTTTTAAAGAATATTTTTTCAAGGATCTACACAAGGCGTGGATTTTTTAAAGAATATTTTTTCAAGGATCTACACAAGGCGTGGATTTTTAAAGAATATTTTTTCAAGGTTCTACACAAGCCGTGGATTTTTTAAAGAATATTTTTTCAAGGATCTACACAAGGCGTGGATTTTTTAAAGAATATTTTTTCAAGGATCTACACAAGGCGTGGATTTTTTAAAGAATATTTTTTCAAGGATCTACACAAGGCGTGGATTTTTTAAAGAATATTTTTTCAAGGATCTACACAAGGCGTAGATTTTATAAAGGATATTTTTAAGGACCTCTACAAGGCGTAGATTTTATAAAGGATATTTTTAAGGACCTCTACAAGGCGTAGATTTTATAAAGGATATTTTTAAGGACCTCTACAAGGCGTAGATTTTATAAAGGATATTTTTAAGGACCTCTACAAGGCGTAGATTTTATAAAGGATATTTTTAAGGACCTCTACAAGGCGTAGATTTTATAAAGGATATTTTTAAGGACCTCTACAAGGCGTAGATTTTATAAAGGATATTTTTAAGGACCTCTACAAGGCGTAGATTTTATAAAGGATATTTTTAAGGACCTCTACAAGGCGTAGATTTTATAAAGGATATTTTTAAGGACCAACTAGACAAAACGTGGATTTTTTAAAGAATATTTTTTAAGGACCTCTACAAGTCGTAGATTTTATATAGAACGAATATTTTTCAAAGTTTGTAGTGTTTTCCTACTTCGTTGGCACTCTCGTCTGTGCTTTTTTCAACATGAAAAACTATAACAATTCCCGTATAATTCCTTTGTGTATTGCGTTGGCAGATTGGCGGAAAGTGTTTTCTTTTCAATCAAAATGTTGATATTTTCATTTTTTTCATTCTGAAAAGAAGCATAGCAACCGCACATATATATCTATGCACACATACACGCTTACACCGGGAAAGACACTTCTTTTTTTTCTGTGTGTGTGTTTTTTATTCACCTCCCCAATGGAGAAAAATTGCCAATTGGCAACAAAGTAATTTGTTTGAATGTTCATTATTACTGGCATCAGTTTTCGTTTCACTTCGGATTTTATTTTTAACCGTCGGATATCTGCAAATCTACAAAATTGATTTAATGAATAAATAAGCAGGTTGGCAGGCAATATGTTCCGATAGAGATGTGCGAGAAAGATAATGCCAATTTTTATAACAAATGTTAGTGGCTGCTCACAGGAGAATTCAGGATATTGTTTTTTTCCAATATCAATTGAATTGGAAACAAACAGAGCTATAAACGCAGTATCGTAAAAATAAATAAAAAATGGATTCTCTGCTGTTGCCACATAATTAAAATGGTCGATAATGGGTTAAGAGGAGGGTGGTAGTTACATATCGTAACTAATTAGCTGATTAATAAATACAACAATGAAGGATGTGTTGGCTGATGCAAGGATATTTACCTGCAATAATTAGGTTAATGAAAAAAAATTCTTTAATAAATCTGCGCCTTGTTTGGTTGGTCCATACAAATATTCTTTAATAAATCCACGCCTTGGTCTGTGGGTCCTTAAAA
>NW_026873619.1:0-14798 GCF_032173495.1 Musca vetustissima | reverse complement strand
TAACTGGCTTGTGATAGAACTTTCGTTCCATAAGCCGAGCTTAGAAAATATTTCCAGGCGCGTCGGTCTTTTGCACAGTTTTTCCAATTTGAAAGACCATGATCGGCAATATTGTCTTCGACTTGATCTTTCCATCGTATTCGTGGTATTCCCCTTCTGCGTGAACCATCAGCTGGTTCGCTTTTATATGTCTTCTGGGCTGGGGCATCTTTATCCATTCTCACAACATGACCTAGCCAACGTAGTCGCTGCAGCTCAATACGTCTTCTCCCCTTCTCCATGTAAAAATTCGCGATGTTTGGGCCATAATTGCGGCCTTTGGAGCGACCAGAAAAGAATGACAAAAATTAAATATTTGGTCTATTTCGTCCCCTAAATATTAATTTATCTTTACCAAAAACAATAAAGGTCTTCATTGGCCAGACCCCATCCTACATGCAAAATTTCGTGAAGATTGCTCCATAAATGTGGCTTGTATCGTGTTTACAAATTATAATGGACAGACGGACACACATGTCTAGATTGACTCAGCTAGTCGAGATATAATGATCGGTATACTAAAAGGTGGTTCTAGAACCAATATTTCGCGGCGTTACAAACTCTGCACAAAGCTATAATACCCAAACAACATAGTTGTGTGGGGTATAAAAATATCAAACTTGCTCAAATGTTTTCAGGTAATTAATAAAAAATAAAATTAATAGAAAATATTGCAAATTAAAAATAAATTAACAAAAAAATCATATAATATTGAAATTATTGGCAATACCAGAGATTAAAAGTGTAAATTAGCAGTAATAATTTTTGCATTTCGACTTTCATGATGTGATTAGTGGCAAAAGGGCGTTAGCCGTGTCAATTAATTTGCCTCTCGTGTTTATGAATCTCCAACAAACATCTGGTATTAGTTTTGAGATCTAAAAAAAATGATTGAATATCCATACAATGACTAGTAGAAAATTAACTTTCTTTCCGATTTAATAGTTTGATTTTATAATTTATTTTTTTTGCCAATGAAAGTGAAATTACAAATTGTAGTTGTGTGTGTGAAATTGCCATGACAGTGTCTGTGAGATTTTCAATGGAATGTTTTTTTTCATTCGCTGGAATAATTTAATGGCGAAACAATTACATTTATTGACTTTCTAATTAAATGGAATTGTTTTGGCAGTGATTTTTGTTTTTGGTTTTAGTTTCATCTATTATTAACTTACCACAAATAATGTTGAAATACTACAATTATGTTGCTATTGTTTCACTCACCTGGAAAGAAAAATTAGAATTGTTGGTTAATAAATTATTCAGAGAAAGAAGCAAAATAATAATTATAGGGCAAATAATAAAATGCTGGGATTAATTGCAATAAGTAGTTTTTAAAATCTTTTTTTCGGGCATCAACTAAAGGTATGGATTTTTTAGAAATATTCGTTTATGCATAAATAATAGGCATGGATTTAAAAAAAAAAATAGGCATCAGTAATAGGCGTTGATTTTTAAAAAACATATTTTGTAGGCATCAATAATAGGGGAGGGCATATAAAAAAAATTTTTTAAGCATCAATAATAGTTGTGAATTTTTAATTTTTATACCCTTCCCCACACTGCGGTACAGGGTATTATGTCTTTGTGCACATGTTTGTAACAGGCAAAAGGAAACGAGATAGACCCATGAATCCTTTTGAGAATATGCATAGAATCACTTTCTGAGTCGATTTACGCATGTCCGTCCGTCTGTCCGTCCGTCCATGTATTTTTGTGAACAAAGTACAGGTAAAATTTATGATTCGATTTGGATGAAATTTGACATAGGTGACTTATTTGGCCCAAATACGAACCCTATTGAAATTGGGAAAAAATCGATTCAGATTTAGATATAGCTTCCATATATATTTTCGTCCGATTTCATGTAAATAGTGCATCAATATCCCTATACATATTTCGATTTTCACGAAATTTGGCACAGCGTAATGAATTAGGTATAGAATGATGTGTGTTGAGTTTCCTGGAAATCGGTTCAGATTTAGATATAGCTCCCATATATATTTTCGTCCGATTTTATGTAAATGATGCACCAAAGTCCCTGTATATCATTCGATTTGTACGAAATTTGGCACAGCGTAATGGATTAGGTCTAGAATGATGTGTGTCAAGTTTCGTGAAAATCGGTTCAGATTTGGACATAGCTCCCATATATATTTTCGTCCGATTTAAGGTAAATGGTGTACCAAAGTCCCTATATATACTTCGAGGTAAATAGTGTACCAAAGTCCCTTTATATGCTTCGATTTGCACAAAATTTGGCTTAGCGTACTAAATTGAGTCTAGAATGATGAGTGGTGAGTTTCTGGAAAATCGGTGGAGATTTCGATATAGCTCCCAATTATATGTTCGTCCGATTTTATGTAAATGATGCACCAACGTCCCTATATATCTTTCGATTTGCAGGAAATTTGGCACAGCGTAATGAATTAGGTCTAGAATGATGTGTGTCAAGTTTCCTGAAAATCGGTTCAGATTTAGATATAGCTCCCATATATCTTTTCGTCCGATTTAAGGTAAATGGTGTACGAAAATCCTTGTATATTATCCGATTTGCACGAAACTTGGCACAGCGTAATGAATTAGGTCTAGAATGATGTGTGTCAAGTTTCCTGAAAATCGGTTCAGATTTAGATATAGCTCCCATATATATTTTCGTCCGATTTTATGTAAATGATGCACCAAAGTCCCTGTATATCTTTCGATTTGCGCGAAATTTGGCACAGCGTAATGAATTAGGTCTAGAATTATGTGTGTCAAGTTTCGTGAAAATAGGTTCAGATTTGGATATAGCTCCCATATATATTTTCGTCCGATTTAAGGTAAATGGTGTTGCAAAGTCTCTTTATATACTTCGAGGTAAATAGTGTACCAAAGTCCCTTTATATGCTTCGATTTGCACAAAATTTGGCTTAGCTTACTAAATTGAGTCTAGAGTTTCGGGAAAATCGGTGGAGATTTCAATATAGCTCCCATATATATGTTCGTCCGATTTTACGTAAATGATGCACCAACGTCCCTATATATCCTTCGATTTGCACGAAATTTGGCACAGCGTACTGAATTAAGTCTAAAATGATGTGTGTTAAATTTCGTGGAAATCGGTTCAGATTTAGATATAGCTCCCATATATATTTTCGTCCGATTTAAGGTAAATGGTGTACGATTTGCCCGAAACTTGGCACAGCGTAATGAATTAGGTCTAGAATGGCGTGTGTTAAATTTCCTGAAAATCGGTTCAGATTTAAATGTAGCTCCCATATATATTTCGTTCGATTTGAGGTAAATGGTGTACGAAAGTCCCTATATATCTATCGATTTGCACGAAATTTGGCACAGCGTTATGAATTAGGTATAGACTGGTGTGTGCTAAGTTTCGTCAAAATCGGTTCAGATTTAGATATAGCTTCCATACATATTTTCGTCCGATTTTAGGTAAATGGTCCACCAAAGTCCCTATATATCTTTCGATTTGCATGAAATTTGGTACAGCGTAATGAATTAGTTCTAAAATGATGAGTCTTAAGTTTCCTGATATTGGTTCAGATTTAGATATAGCTTCTATATCTGAACAAATGAAAAATTTAGTATCGGTTGCAGAATGACATGTTAATGGATCCAATTTCATTTTACTGATCCTTTAAAAATTCGACGTCTGTTAAGATTCATCTGTTGAATAAACCCAAAATGGTGAAGGGTATCATATTGTCGGCCCCGTCCGACTTTACTACTTTCCTTACTGGTTTTTAGAAATATTTGTTTATGCATGAATATGAATGACTGAATAATAGGCATGGATTCAAAAATTTATGCATCGATGAAAGGCGTGGATTTTTAAAAAATATTTCTTTAAGCATCAATTTTAGGGTGGACTTTTTAAAATATTTTTTTAGGCATAACAATTTTTCTTATTATTTTTCAATTTGTGCCTTTAAGTAAGCAATACTAAATTTCACACATTATTGCAAAAATTTGTTGAAACATTTCACATTAACATTTATTAAATAATAAAATTTATAAACAATTGAATTTGCCAGTGGAATGCCTCTAATTACCTCTCTTTGAAGACTTGAATATTTTAGTATAAATAAAAAAAATTGAATAATCCCAATAAATATTGGGCGTTAGTCATACGAATTTTATAAATCAATATTTTTCGAGTTTAATTTTATTATCTAACAATTTCAAAACATAAATTAAATTTCAAAAACAGGTTGCTAAAATTTTGTAAATAAAAGTTTATTGGTATTGTTATTAATCATGGTCCAGTGGGATATTGAACCCGACTGGCATAAAAAATTGTAAACAAGGACGATCAAAGAGCCGTATTTTTTTGAAATATTTTTTAAATGAGATTGGGTTTGTTTTTGGAAATTACTTTCAATTATTTTTTACTTGTTTAGTTTTTTATTCAATTCAATTTTTATATTTTATAAATTTTTTTTACATTTTTCAAAATTGTGTTTTTCTACGTGTTATAAACTGTCACATTTAATTTGTATGCACTTTATCACATTCCGATTAGTATTAAAAATGTAAATAATACATAAAAATATACACTGAAATATATACAAACATTTATGAAATTTATAACATTAATTTGTATTGCCATAATTAAATATATAAATAAACATTGACCTCTGTTTTAAATACACGTGCCAAATATTTAGTATTTGATTATGGTGAGATTTAATAAAAACGTGGCTGAATGGGAGAACAAAAAAAAAAAAAAAAACCGACATTTTAGGTATTTCCTTAAGAAGTTGAACCCCAAATATGGGAACTCAGCCGGATTAATATCGAGCAAAAATGTTGCATAAAGCATTGTATGGAGTTTAATTCAAACAAGTATAAAAAGTAAAAAAATATTAAAAAAAAAATCACGATTATTGTTGATGCTTGCAAAAATATTTTTCAAAAATTCGCGCCTAATGGTAGTCCTAAAAAACAGTTTTTGGACCAGTGAGCGGAGCAGTATAGATGGACGGGGCCGACCATACGATACCCTACACAACTACCATAGAACTCTATCTTTTTGCGGATTTTTATACCCTTCACCACACATATGCACAAAGACATAATACCCTGTGTCTTTGTGCATATGTTTGTAACAGGCAACAATAATCGAGATAGACCCATGGTTCCTTTTGAGAATATGCATAGAATCACTTTCTGAGTCGATTTATGCATGTCCGTCCGTCCGTCTGTCCATGTTAAATTGTAAACAAAGTACAGGTCGCATATATGATCCGAATTGGATGAAACTTGGCACAGCTCATTTGTTTGGCCCAAGGACGAACCCTATTGAAATTGGGAAAAATCGGTCCAGATTTAGATATAGCTCCCATATATATTTTCGTCCGATTTAAGGTAAATGAGGTACCAAAGTCCTTAAATATCTTTCGACTTACACGAAATTTGGTACAGCCTACTGAATTAGGTCTAGAATGATGTGTGCCAAGTTTGGTGAAAATCGGTTCAGATTTAGATATAGCTCCCATGTATAGTTTCGCCCGATTTTAGGTAAATGGCGCACCAAAGTCCCTGAAAATCATTTGATTCACACGAATTTTAGCATAGCGTATTGAATTAAGTCAAGAATGACGTGTGCTATGTTTCGTGAAAATCGGTTCAGATTTAGATATAGCTCCTATATATTGTTTCACCCGATTTAATGTAAATGGTGTATCAAAGTCCCTATATATCTTTCGATTTGCACGAAATTTGGTATAGCCTACTGAATAAGGTCTACAATGATGTGTGCTAAGTTTCGTGAAAATCGGTTCAGATTTAGATATAGCTCCCATATATAGCTTCGCCCGATTTAAGGTAAAAGGTGTACCAAAGTACCTATATATCTTTCGATTTGCATAAAATTTGGTATAACTTACTGAATTAGGTCTAGAATGATGTGTGCTAAGTATCCTGAAAGCCGGTTCAGATTTAGATATAGCTCCCATATATAGTTTCGCCCGATTTTAGGTAAATGGTGTACCAAAGTCCCTATATATCTTCCGATTTGCATGAAATTTGGTATAGTCTACTGAATTTGGTCTAGAATGAAGTGTGCTAAGTTTCCTGAAAATCGGTTCAGATTTAGATATAGCTCCCATATATAGTTTCGCCCGATTTTAGGTAAATGGTGCACCAAGTCCCTGAAAATCATTTGATTTGCACGAATTTTGGCATAGCGTATTGAATTGCGTCTAGAATGGTGTGTGCTAAGTTTCGAGAAAATCGGTTCAGATTTAGATATAGCTTCCATATATAGTTTCGCCCTATATATATTTTCGTTGGATTTTATGTAAATTGTTCACTGAAGATCCACAGCTAGGCCGATTGACACAACGCATTGAAATTAGTATAAAATAATCTCTGGCAAGTTTGCTTCAAATCGGTTCAGATATAAATATCTCGTAGCTTCCATATATAATTTCGCCTTATTTATTGAGATTAAATTTTAAACAGTGCAGCATACCGAATAGCGTGTGTCAAGATTGCTCTTGCCCGATTAGAGATCAACAGCACCTCTTCCTTACACTGACATATTTTCCGAATATTAACAATACTCAGTACAGCCCTTCTAATCACTTGTTCATATTCCCTTCACCGTAATTTAAATGTCAACCACTTCTCTTGGATATACTATCAATTTCTCGGGTCTATGTCCTTTAGGGGCAAATATATACGCCATAGAATACATATTTTGTAGTTTTTCATACAAAAGTCAGGCTGCTTATTCTTTGGACCGGCCCCCTTGTCTATGTAGAATTTCAGGATGTTCGGGCCATAATGGCGGTCCCTGGAGCGACCAGAAAAACGGACATAAAGTATTTGGTATATTTCATCCCCTAAATATTAACCGATCTTTACCATAAACAATAGGGGTCTTCACTGGCCAGATCACATCCTACATGCAAAATTTAATGAAGGTTGGTCCATAATTGTGGCCTGTATCGTATTTACAAATTATAATGGACAGACGGACGGACACACATGTCTAGATCGATGCAGCTAGTCGAGATATGACGATAGGTATATTTAAAGATGGGTCTAGAACCAATATTTCGCGGCGTTACAAACATTTGGGGCTGCACAAAACTATAATACTCTGACAACATAGTTGTGTAGGGTATAAAAATCCATGCCTTTTGGTAGTCCTTGTGGAGCTTACATCTTAAATGCCCTTATCTATGAATAAATGTTACACAGAATATTTGTTACTATCCCGCACTATGCTTTACTGACTGACAGCCATCTGGAGATGAAAGTAAATACTTCATGAAGGAAACTTATATTTCTATTACTTAATTGCTACACTTCATATGTTATCCTTTATTTCACAAGTAATGACATTTCAATTACCTTTCACATATAGGTATAAAGTAATACAAACACACACACACACTCTTTCACTGACAATCACTTCATTGTCAATATTGAAATGAAGAAGATGAAGAAAATTAAATTGAAATCCAAAGTTATGGTTATAGTGAAAAAAGATAGTAAGCCTCAGAAATATTTAAATATTTTTGGTATATGCAAATATTTATGTTTCAAACAAAAATACCATGGAAAAAATCATAAACAAAAAAAAAACAAAAAAACTAATAAATATAAAAATTCTTATGAACAATCATCAATGGACAGACAGCAAATGCTAATCGAAAATAATAGTTAAAAAGAAATGAAAAAATTTAAAAAAACAACAAATACTCATAAAGGAAAAATAATTTAGTTTAAGTAGTTTCTTCTTTTCTTGTTGTTGTCCATTTTTTTTGTCAGAGAATCACTCAGTTTGATTAGAATAAATTAAAAAAAAAAATTGAAAAATAAGTGGCAAAACTGGTTGGCTGGATTCAGTTGTTTACTTTTGTTGTTGTTGTTAAGAAATTCTAATGCCACTATAAGTGTAGTTAGCTGGCCAGTCTGACAGACCGGCAGCTCGTCGACCATCATCTAGTTAGTCTATGATTGATTTTTGTCGGTCTTCTTAAAACTGTTTGTAAGTGTGTGTTTTTGATTGAGTGACAGAAAGGTAGTTGTGTGAGTGCGTGTGTGTGTGAGGTGATTGAATGTAATTAAGTTATTTTTATATCACTTGAAATAGACGAGGGTAGGGTTGGGAAGTTAAGTTAATGAAAAATTTTAAAGTGGATATTTAAAAAAAATCTAAGAGCAGTTAAAAATACGGATTTTAAAAACACTTTTTTCAAGGTCTACCCACAGGTGTGGATTTTTAAAAAATACGTTTTTGAGCTGGAAAAATAGGCATGGACATTTTAATTATATAATTTTCGAATTCTAAATAAATAGTCGTGGACTTTTTATACCATACACAACTATGTTGTCAGGGTATTATAGTTTTGTGCAGCCCCAAAAGTTTGTAACGCCGAAAAATTGGTCCTAGACCCACCTTTAAGTATACCGATCGTCATATCTCGACTAGCTGAGTCGATCTAGACATGTGTGTCCGTCCGTCCGTCCGTCCGTCTGTCCATTATAATTTGTAAACACGATACAGACAACAGTTATGGACCAATCTTCACGAAATTTTGCATGTAGGATGGGTTCTGGCCAATGAAGACCCCTATTGTTTTTGGGAAAGATCGGTTAATATTTAGGGAATGAAATTGACCAAAAACTTTATTTTTGTCGGTTTTTCTGGTCGCTCCAGATGCCGCAATTATGACCCAAACATCGCAAATTTTTGCATGGAGAAGGGGGTCGGATCAAAGAATAAGCATGCCTGTTTTGATAAAGATCGGTCAATATTTAGCGGGTCAAGTGGACCCTAACTTTTGTGTGAAAAATGACAAAATTTGTATTCTATAGAGTATATATTTACCAGTGAAGGACATAGACCCGAGAAGTTGATAGTATATCCAAGAGGAGTGGTAGACCTTTAAATTGATACAATGCCTATAATTTTCGGTGATGATCAGATAATAATATTGGGATGAAATGGATCGGAAACTTATAGCCCACAATTGAAAGCCGAACATCACAAAAAACCCACGGTGAAGGAAATCTTGAATATTGGAAGGGCTGTACTGGATATGTTGACCTCTAATCGGTCAACATGGTCCAAATATCGCGAAATATTGCCCAAGCTCAGAATATAGAACCACAGAAAGTTAAAATGTCGTGGAAGTGGTGTAGGGTATCACATGGTCGGCCCGGTCCGAATATACTGCTCCGCTCACTGGTTTAAAAATATTTTTTTCGAGCTCTAAAAATAGGAATGTATTTTTATACCCTACACAACTATGTTATCAGGGTATTATAGCTTTGTGCAGCCCCAAGAGTTTTTTTTTTTCAATTCGGTCTATAGGCCACAATTATAAGCCGAACATCACAACACAATCCACGGTGAAGGGAATCTGGACATGTAATTAGAAGGACTGTACAGCAAATTCGGAAAAAATGTCAGTGTAAGGAAAAGATGCTGTTGACCTCTAATCGGACAAGAGGGTTCAACTATCACAAAATATTGCCCAGTCTCGGAATAAAAGTGCGCAGAAAGTTAGAGTTTCGTTGTAGTTGTGTAGGGTATCGTTTGGTCGGCCTCGTCCCACTATACTGCTCCACTCACTGCTTTAAAGAAAATTGTTCTAAGGACTCGAAGACTTTTAGGCGTGGATTTTTTAAAGAACATTTTTCTAAGGACTCGATGACTTTTAGGCGTGGATTTTTTAAAGAACATTTTTCTACGGACTCGAAGACTTTTAGGCGTGGATTTTTTAAAGAACATTTTTGTAAGGACTCGAGGAATTTTAGGCGTGGATTTTTTAAAGAACATTTTTCTAAGGACTCGAAGACTTTTAGGCTTGGATTTTTTAATGAACATTTTTGTAAGGACTCGAAGTCTTTAAGGCGTGGATTTTTTAAAAAACTTTTTTCTAAGGACTCGAAGTCTTTAAGGCGTGGATTTTTTTAAAAAACTTTTTTCTAAGGACTCGAAGACTTTTAGGCGTGGATTTTTTAAAGAACATTTTTGTAAGGACTCGAGGAATTTTAGGCGTGGATTTTTTAAAGAACATTTTTGTAAGGACTCGAGGAATTTTAGGCGTGGATTTTTTAAAGAACATTTTTCTAAGGACTCGAAGACTTTTAGGCGTGGATTTTTTAAAGAACATTTTTGTAAGGACTCGAGGAATTTTAGGCGTGGATTTTTTAAAGAACATTTTTCTAAGGACTCGAAGACTTTTAGGCGTGGATTTTTTAAAGAACATTTTTCTAAGGACTCGAGGAATTTTAGGCGTGGATTTTTTAAAGAACATTTTTGTAAGGACTCGAGGAATTTTAGGCGTGGATTTGTAAAGAATATATTTTCAACAGTTTTTTGTCTAGCTAATAATTTTCTATTAAGTTTACCTCATCATTTGAAGATCTAGAGTTCAGCGCCATGATTTTATAATTATTTTTGTATCTTTTGTTTAAATAACTTTCTTTTTTATTATTTTAAAATTGTTTAATACCAGTTAGAATATCTTTCACTTTCACGACCTTCTTAAATGAGACTAATATCCGACTAACCGACAAATAACAATTTTATATACCTACATTCGCATTATTGGCAATAACAGCTGGTTATTGTCGCTGTCATATTCCGGCTAATAATAAAAATATTTTTTTTAATCAATTAAAATATTTTATTTAAACTTGAATCACACTCACACACACTTGGAGATAATTCCAAAGGTTGGTTAACATTATTTTTAAATATTTCAATCGGTGTTGTTGTTGTCTTAATTTCAATCAGTAATGGATATTAAGTATTTGCCTGGATTTAACGGATTTTTGAATGATAATTTTTAAAAGTTCTTTTTTTTAATTAAAAAAGAAAAAAAAACAAACAAACAAATTAAACAGGGTACGTAAATCTTAGGCACCCGATTGCCAGCAATGGTATTGTTAGAGAGCTCATACATGTTCCGTACATGTTTTATGTTCGATGTATAAAATAATATAAGTAATTCGCAGATACCTCCATATAAAACATTATTCTTTTATTTTTATTAACTGTATAAAATCTAGAAAATGTCACAGAAATTAAAACTAAAATTACACGCACACATACACATACACCCGTATATTTGTAATAGAGACAAAAATGTCATTTGTAGTCCAGTAGCTCTATTTCAGAGAATTTTTTGTTTTTAAGAATTGTATGTAGATTATAAAATTTCTGAATATTTTTGTAGAATTCTTTGAAATTGCATTTTTTCTTTTAATTGGGTTAATTTATTTTTTTGTTCGTTGTAGAGGTATTTCCCCTGGTCTTAGTAATTATATTATTTACATTTTATGTATGTTGACACGGGTATTAAATTGTTGACATTTTTTTGCAAATAAAATAAATAATTAATTATACAATTAAATGTTTACAACATTTTAATAATAATTCACGTATGTTCGTGTCATTCTGTCAATTAAATTTTTTTTTTATACAGGGGAAAAATACATAGCAAATAAGGGGGGATAATGCCACTTTTTACACCATATTTATAGATATTATGTGAACGAATATAATACAACAAAAAAAGTCCTTACAAAATGTCCTTAAAAAATTTTTCCTTAAAAATCCGCTCCTAAAAGTCTTCGAGTCCTTAAAAAAATTTTCCTTAAAAATCCACTCCTAAAGGTCCTCGAGTCCTTACAAAATTTTGCCTTAAAAATCCACGCCTAAAGATCTTCGAGTCCTTAGAAAACGTTTTCTTTAAAAATCCACGCCTAAAGATCTTGGAGTCCTTAGAAAACTTTTCTTTAAAAATCCACGCCTAAAGATCTTCGAGTCCTTAGAAAACGTTTTCTTTAAAAATCCACGCCTAAAGATCTTGGAGTCCTTAGAAAACGTTTTCTTTAAAAATCCACGCCTAAAGATCTTGGAGTCCTTAGAAAACGTTTTCTTTAAAAATCCACGCCTAAAGATCTTCGAGTCCTTAGAAAACGTTTTCTTTAAAAATCCACGCCTAAAGATCTTCGAGTCCTTAGAAAACGTTTTCTTTAAAAATCCACGCCTAAAGATCTTGGAGTCCTTAGAAAACGTTTTCTTTAAAAATCCAAGCCTAACGATCTTCGAGTCCTTAGAAAACTTTTCTTTAAAAATCCACGCCTAAAGATCTTCGAGTCCTTAGAAAACGTTTTCTTTAAAAATCTATGCCTAAAGATCTTCGAGTCCTTAGAAAACGTTTTCTTTAAAAATCCATGCCTAAAGATCTTCGAGTCCTTAGAAAACGTTTTCTTTAAAAATCCATGCCTAAAGATCTTCGAGTCCTTAGAAAACGTTTTCTTTAAAAATCCACGCCTAAAGATCTTCGAGTCCTTAGAAAACGTTTTCTTTAAAAATCCACGCCTAAAGATCTTCGAGTCATTAGAAAACGTTTTCTTTAAAAATCCACGCCTAAAGATCTTCGAGTCCTTAGAAAACGTTTTCTTTAAAAATCCACGCCTAAAGATCTTCGAGTCCTTAGAAAACGTTTTCTTTAAAAATCCACGCCTAAAGATCTTCGAGTCCTTAGAAAACGTTTTCTTTAAAAATCCACGCCTAAAGATCTTGGAGTCTTTAGAAAACGTTTTCTTTCAAAATCCACGCCTAAAGATCTTCGAGTCCTTAGAAAACGTTTTCTTTAAAATCCACGCCTAAAGATCTTCGAGTCCTTAGAAAACGTTTTCTTTAAAAATCCACGCCCAAAGATCTTGGAGTCTTTAGAAATGTCTTTCTTAAAAATCGTGGCTTTACGTTGCGGAAATTTACATCAGACCTCGCGGTATTTTATTATACACATTTGTAAATGCCTAAATATAGATGTTTGTTTATTTTATAAATCATATTTTTTATTTACCCCATCATCTTGTTGTAGTTCCTTATTTACATTCTGCGGAATTATTATTCATTTATCAGATGTCTACATATAAATAAATAATAAAATAAAATTCATATTAATCCGCATTCAAATGCAATGTAATCGCCAAATTCGGTCAACAAATAATTGCTGATCGTCGTCAGATTATTGATTGCAGTTTATTTTTATATTTTAGGAATACGGAAGACATCATTACGCGTATTTTTAATAACGATGAACGAGTGCCAATGAATCGTCGTTTTTAATCTGTACGGAAATCAATTGCAAAATAATTTTTTTTATCGTATCTTGGGTTCAACAGTAAACCCCAAGAGCATCCGCATAAAGACATGTAATTTTTCAATTTTGGAAGGCGAGCTTAGAAAAAAATAATTTTAGGGAATCCACGGCTATGGTGAATCCTGATAAAATATCTGGAGCAGTATAGTCGGACGGGGCCGACCATATAATACCCTAAACAATTTCCACGAAAATCTAACTATCTGTGGTTCTATATTCAAGGATGGACAAAATTTCACGACTAAAAATTTGACCGACTAAAGGTCAACAAATGTTACTAATATTCAGTACAGCCCTTCTAATTACTTGTCCAGATTCCTTTCATCGTGTGTTGTGTTGTGATGTTCGGCTTTCAATTGCGAATCGAATAGAAATAAAAACACACACAAAATTGAGTTTTCGGTCCACTTCATCCCAAAGTTATTATCTGATTATCACCGAAAATTATAGGCATTGTCCTTGACCATGCCTGGATCCTCTAGTGTGGTAATTGGTTACTAAAGAATATCTCAGTACGTAGGCTCATGTAAATATTTAAGTGTAACTCCCACATCTGAGTACATACGACACTATAGCCTGGACAGTATTTCGTGATATTTGCCCTCTCTTGCCCGATTAGAGGTCAACAGCACCTCTTCCTTACACTGATATATTTTCCGAATATTACTAATAGTTAGTACAGCCCTTCTAATTACCTGTCCAGATTCCTTTCACCGTGGGTTGTGTTGTGATGTTCGGCTTCAATTGTGGCCTATAGATCGACTCGAAAAAAACACAAAAAAATAAAAAATTGGTCACTTTAGGTTTGGTTGATTTGAGCCTCGGATCATCATCCCCTTCACCTTGTAAAATATGTGATGTTCTGCATATAATAATTGCCTCTAGAGCGACTAGAAAATCTGATAAAATTAAGGTTTTCGGTTCATTGCACCCTCTGAATGAAATCTCAACTTCGCCGAAAACTATAGGCGTCGTCCCTGACCATAATCGAAACTTCCTTTATAATTTCAAAGCGATCAGCCCGACATTTCCGTCCTCTGATGGAGTAATAGTAATACTATGCACATAGTCGCATTTACCTTATTATGTATAACTCGCATATCTGAGCTCATCCGACAATATAATTGGTATCAATATAAAGGTCAACCACTCCTCTTGAACATACTATCAACATCTCGGGTCTAGGTCAATCAGGGGCAAATATATGCGCCATAGAATACAAATTTTGTAATTTTTCACACGAAAGTCAGGGTCGATTTGACCCGCTAAATATTGTCCAATTCTTATCAAAACGGGCATGCTTATTCTTTGGCCTGACACCCTTCTCCATGTAAAATGTCGCGATGTTCGGGCCATAACTGCGGCCTCTGGAGCACCCAGAAAAAACGACAAAAATTAAGTATTTGGTCCATTTTACCCCCTAAATATTAACCGATCTTTATTAAAAACCATAGGGGTCTTCATTGGCCAGAACCCATCCTACATGCAAAATTTCGTGAAGATTGGTTCATAATTATAATGGACAGACGGAGGGACGGACACACATGTCTAGATCGACTCAGCTAGTCGAGATATGACGATCGGTATACCTAAAGGTTGGTCTATGACCAA
>NW_026873618.1:0-150712 GCF_032173495.1 Musca vetustissima | reverse complement strand
GTGCGGTGGCAAAGTGACACTGCGCAGCAATAAGGTAAGTACATCAATAAAAACAACAACAACTATAATTTGTGGGTGGCATTCTGGAAAAGTTAAAAGTTTGACGACACTAATGGGTTAAAGTTTCGGAAATGTTTTAAAAGTGGGAGGTATAAAAATGTTTTTAAAGATGTTTATCGTCCCTTAAGAACATCACGGAACCACATAAAACATGTCGACCAGTGTACTGTAGTCGTTATTAATGTTCCATTACTTATAGTTTCAATGAAATCTATGAAATTATATATTTTCGTTATTTTTTAGTTTTATTTTTACACAAAGTCTTCTTGTTGTGAAATAAGTTGTCCTTGGCAAGGACTTACATGTGGCCGTATGTTGTGTTGTTGTTTTTGTTGTTGTTTTTTTGTCTTGCCAAAAACACGAGATGGAACATAAAATTATATGGTGGTGTTAGCCCTGCATTTAGTGGGTCCACAATTATGCCTGATGTGGGCTAGGCTCCATTGTGTATTCGTTTGTTGTTTTAAAATAACCTTCAGGATATTTCTGTTCTCTCTTTTTTGCTATTACTGTTTACAACAAAAGAGAACAAAAAAAGACGACGATGTTCAATACACAGACATACACTTACTCGGCCACTTACAATATGCATATTACACACATAAAGTGTATGTGCGTGTGTGTGTGTGTATGTGTTGTAACTTTTGTATAGACATAAATAAGGAAACAGCAACAACAATAACAATAAAGAAATTCCAACAATAGAAAGATAATTGCGAAGATAAAGTTACGCAGTTAACAATTTTTCAAAAATAGACCAACACCAGAAATTCAAATGCAACAACAACATACATTTTTCCACAAACAAAAACACAAACAAAAAACTGACAATCATCGTTGTATCTCTTCGAGGATTTGCGTAGACGTCTTGAGCTAGGATATTTGGCGTCAACTTGAACATATTTCGCAAATATTTTCTCCATTGCGTAGTCACATGCCAAAGAAATCAGTATTCGGCTTAAGTGCCTACACACATTTACATATCAAATAGATATATATCATGGAGTTAGTTGTTTTTGGTTGTTGTAATTTACTTGAAGTCTTAAATTTTGTTATTGTTGTTGTTAGGAGAATATAATAGGAACAATTAAATTGTGGAGTTGTACGAACCAGGAAGGCAATAAATCTATTATGGATGAATCATTTCTTGGTTGAGATAAAATTAGGAGATATTTTTTTTCAAGGTTTTTACAATATCCTCTCGTGAGTTGGGCCCCCAAAAAACTTATTTTAACTACACGACTATGTAGGGCACTTGACATTTTTTTAATCCACACCTGAGTTGGGCCCTTAAAAAATATATATTTTTAACCCAGGTCTAAATTGGTCTCTCAAGTAGGACCCTTAAAAAATAGTTTTTTAATCCAGGTCTGAATTTGTTCCTCAAATAGGACCCCTAAAAAATACATACGTAAAATACATCCAGGTCTAATTTGGTCCCTCAAGTAGGACCCTTATTTCTTTTAAATCCAGGTCTTAATCCACACTCGAGTATTGCCCTTAAAATTATTTCTTTTACATTCACACCTAATCAGAACCCTTAAAAAATATCTTCTTAAAATCCACGACTAAGTAGAAACTTAATATATAAATATTTTCAAATCAACGCCTAAGTAGGACCCTTAATTTATTTAAATTCACATATAAAACCAGTGAGCGGAGCAGTATAGTCGGACGGGGCCGACCATACGATACCCCACTCAACTTCCATGAAAATCTAACTTTCAGTGGTTCTATATTCTGAGATTGGGCAATAACACTTTTGACTGGCTAGAGGTCAGCAAATGTTACTTATAATCAGTACAGCACCTCTAATTACTAGTCCCGATTCCCTTCACTGTGGGTTGTGTTGTGATGTTAGACTTTCGACTCGAAAAGTACAAATAATTAGGTTTTCGGTCCATTTCATCCGAAAAATATTAGGTTCAAATTTAGAAATAGCTCCCATATATATTTTCGTCCGATTTAAGGTAAATGGGGCACCAAAGTCCCTCTATATCTTTCGATTTGCATGAAATTTGGCACTGAATTAGGTCCAGAATGATGTGTGCCAAGTTTCGAGAAAATCGGTTCAGATTTAGATATAGCTCCCACATATAGTTTCGTCCGATTTAAGGTAAATAGGGCACCAAAGTACCTTTATATCTTTCGATTTGCATGAAATTTGGAATAGAGTTCTTAATTACGTCCAGAATGATGTGTGTCAAGTTTCGAGAAAATCGGGTCTGATTTATATATAGCTCCCATATATAATTTCGTCCGATTTAAGGTAAATGTGGCACCAATGTCCCTCTATATCTTTCGATTTGCATTATATTTGGCACAGCGTACTTAATTAAGTCTAGAATGATGTCTGCCAAGTTTCGAAAAAATCGGTCCAGATTTAGATATGGCTCCCATATATAGTTTCGTCCGATTTCATGTAAATGGTGCACCAAAGTCCCTATATATCTTTTCATTTGCACGAAATTTGGCATGACGTATTGAATTGAGCCTAGAGCGATGTCTGCCAAGTTTCGTGAAAATCGGTTCAGATCTGGATATATATTTTTTCGTCCGATTTAATTTAATTAATGTGCCAAAATTCTTATGTTGCATAGCGTACTGCATTTAGTGCAGAATTTTGTGTTCCATCGGTTGAGATTTAGATGTAGCTGATATGAAGTAATTGACGCACCAAAAAAACAATATATGGCTGATAGGAACTAAACGTACCGAAATTGGTATAACTTATCCTGTGAAAAGTTTCGTTGAAATCGTTTCATATTTAGGTATAGCTTCCATATATATTTTAGTCCGATTTTAAGTAAATTGTACATCCAACTCCTCATGTTTGTCAGATTGACATCAAATTTTGCGCAAGGTACAAAATTGAGCCTAGAATAACGTAGTTGCGTTTTCTAGAAGTACAGACATAGACCAGCTGATGACCTATTGATATTTGTTTAAAGTCTATTTTCATACTTTTGTCCCAAACGAATGACATGTTTATGGATAGATCTAGTCCGATTCACATTTAGATACATATCACATATTGCTAACACATTATTTTTAAGTAAAGACCACCTGGCCTTCAGCTCATCCAAAAGGACTTATGCTCCTATATAAAAACACTCAGACCTTCTATCTAAAAGATATCCAATTCTTCGTTTATAATTAAATACTCCATAGCCTTCAGCTCATCCAAAGACTTAAGCCCAGACATTCAGCCGTCAGGAATTCATCTCGTTCATCAGCCCTTCTATTAACGGGACTTCCAATTGCGCATTTATAGGTAAATATTACCTGAACTTCAGTTCATCCACATAGACTTAGGTCTGGACCTAAGTCCGAACTTTCGGCTAGCCAATGAAGACTCCCTGACCTAAATCCATAGACAAAGACTTCATTCATTTAGTTTTTTTTCTTCGGCTTCTTATTCCATAAGTTCTTCTATCTCTTTTATAAGTAAATACTACCTGGACTTCAGTTCGTCCAGAGGGAATTAGGCTCGCCTATAAATACACCCAGACCTTCAGCTTCCAGGACTTAAGTTTGTTTTTAAAGATTGGTTGACCTCCCACTAATGTATAAAGACTTCCGAGCTTTCTCTAGCCTATGGAAATTTTCTGACCGATGTGCGCCTACAAAGACTCCTTTAAGCTCGTATTTCTACTTCGTCTACAAAGACGTGGGTTCGTCTATATATACAGACAATCCCCTTAGAATTTCCATTCCATCAGCTCCACAATCAGAAAAGGTTCCCATCTGCTCATTTATAGGTAAGGACTCTCTGGCACTCAGCTCGTCCACAAGGACTTAGGTTCGTCTCTAAAAACACCCAAATCTTCTGCTTTCAGGACTTCATTCATCCCCTTAGAATTTCCATTCCATCAGCTCCACAATCAGAAAAGGTTCCCATCTGCTCATTTATAGGTAAGGACTCTCTGGCATTCTGCTCGTCCACAAGGACTTAGGTTCGTCTCTAAAAACACCCAAATCTTCTGCTTTCAGGAATTCATTCATCCCCTTAGAATTTCCATTCCATCAGCTTTACAATCAAGGAGGTTCCCATCTGCTCATTTACAGGTAAAGGCTCTCTGGCATTCAGCTCGTCCGCAAGGACTTAGGCTCGTCTCTAAAAACATCCAAATCTTCGGCTTTCAGGACTTCAGCCCGTTTTTAAAGACTCGTTGACTTTCCACTAATGTATAAAGATTATATAAAGACTGCTTGACCTTCAGGTCGTTAATAATGAAATCTCGGTCTTAACCAGTTCCTAGCCAGTATTTGTACTTCAACTCTATAAAAACTCTCGGGCCCTTAGATGTCACTTCACATCGTTTGTAAAAATACTAACACGTACGCTGCTGTTCTAAAAAGACGCTCGTCTATAAAGGCTACCTCACTTCCGTTTGGGATATTAAGACCCACAGACCTTCTGCAAGTTCATAAATACTATCTGGCTTGGAGCTAGTCTTTATATACTCCATGACCTTCCGCTTATCCAAAACCACTCCCTGTGCTTCACTATTTCTATAAATACCTTCAGAATGTCTATGCAGATTGCAAGGCCTTTAAGGGCTCCATTACTTTCATCTTGCCTGTAAGGCAATAATGGACAAAATAGTACGATAGGGTTGATGGCTAAACACGTATTCTCTTTTTTCAGTAATTTTTGATGATGATCTCTCACTCACACTCTTACACATTTACTTTCGATTTAGTTCTGTTCAGCACTGCTGTAAAGTTTAGCAGGCTATCAGCTCATCCATAAACACTCTCTGTTCTTCAGCTGGTCTATGAAGATTGCCTGGCCTCCAGCTTGTCTCAGTTCGTCTAAGGGTAGGACTCTATCCAAATTGTCCATTCAACATGTGAATATGTAAAGACTCCGTGGCCTTCATATGATCATAACGAATCCCCAAGATACTTCCTGGCCTTCAGTTCGCCTACAACTATTCCTTTGAGGACGTATTAAGCTCTTCTAGACGATTGACACCCTGCATCTGGTTCTTTCTCCATCTGGTCTACAACGACTGCTTGCCATTTAGCTGGTCCATAAAGATCCACTTGACATCAAGATATCTGCAAAGACTGTTTGTTTTCTTCAGATTATAATAAGAAAGACTCCCTAAAAGTCATGGATGGGGTCTAGAAGACTCCTCCGTGCAACAGCTAATATGTCTGGTATATAAAAACTTACAGGCCGTCAGTTTGTCTATCAAGACCCCTTGACCTCCAGCATGTCTATAGACATTCTTTTTAAGAAGTTTACAAGAAATCGTAATCAATATTGTATGGAGACTCCCTTAAGCTCTTCTAAAAGCAGACTTCATACAAATCGTCCTTTTTTCAGCAAGTCCAAAAAACCCCAGTTTGTATACAAGTATCCCCTCCTGTCTGCGATTACATTCAGATCCTCTATAAAGTCACTCTTGATGTGTAAATCGCCCATCACCCGGTGTATAAAATCGTTGGTTTATAAATTCGTCCTGCATCCTAACCTATAAAATCGACCTTCAACTCGTTCAGATAGACTCCTTCCATCCCTTGTATGAAAATCAATCAATAATTTAAAATATTGCCTTACAGCAAATTCTTACAGTTTTTAGTGGGTTAATTATTTCAAAAACACAACAACAACAATGATGGACCATGTAAATATTTTCAATATTGCATTGTAAATGTTGCCAAAAAAGAAACGAATGGGTCCATAATATTCTGTTCATCATTCAATTTCTTATCTCATTTCCTTCGACACAGAATAATAATATTGAAATCATTGTTGTTTAAAGATGATGACGACGATGGAGAAGGAGGAGAAGACGAACAACAGGAAGAAGAATCAGCAGTGGCATAATGACAATAACAACAACAAAACATTTATTGGCTCTTTGATAGCAAATGACCTAATTTCAATGTATTTGTATTCGTGTTGTTGTTGCCCCGGTTTTTTCTCTTGGAAAAAGAACAAAAGTTCATACTCCCAAACCAATATTATTTCAGTCCATGTCAAACACCGCACACCCTGCACCCCTTTAGCTGTTCAGTTTGTGTTTTATTATTTAAATATCAATGCCAATTTTATGGAAATGTTAAGAAACCTCATTGAAAATTGGCCAGTTCAATATTTCTCAGAAACTGAAACTGAAGGAATGAACAAAGGAATTGCTGCAAAATGAGAAATGAAGCTGAAATTGCAAATGAATTTTAGATGTGTTCGTTTGGTATTGGAATTTATCTATTCAACTACTATTTTGCCAATACAAAAGTCAATTGAAACTTTTTCCTGAAAACTAAAGGGGGGATAATTAGAAGTAATATAAGAAAAAGTATGGTAGTCAAATACACAGATTATATTTTTTAAAAGAATATTTTTTTCAAGCAGCCAGACATCCAAGGCGTGGATTGTTTAAAGAATATTTTTTCAAGTAGCCAGCCATCCAAGGCGTGGATTTTTTAAAGAATATTTTTTCAAGTAGCCAGCCATCCAAGGCGTGGATTTTTTAAAGAATTTTTTTTTAAGTAGCCAGCCATCCAAGGCGTGGATTTTTTAAACAGAATTTTTTTTAAGTAGCCAGCCATCCAAGGCGTGGATTTTTTAAACGAATATTTTTTTAAGTAGCCAGCCATCCAAGACGTGGATTTTTTAAACGAATATTTTTTCAAGTAGCCAGCCATCCAAGGCGTGGATTTTTTAAAGAATATTTTTTTCAAGTAGAGCAGAAGGCGTGGATTTTTTAAAGAATATTTTTTTCAAGTAGAGCAGAAGGCGTGGATTTTTTAAAGAATATTTTTTCAAGTAGAGCAGAAGGCGTGGATTTTTTAAAGAATATTTTTTCAAGTAGCCAGCCATCCAAGGCGTGGATTTTTGAAAGAATATTTTTTCAAGTAGAACAGAAGTCGTGGATTAAAAAAAAAATTCAAGTAGAGCAGAAGGCGTGGATTTAAAAAGAAAATCAAGTAGAGCAGAAGGCGTGGATTTAAAAAAAAATCAAGTAGGGCAGAAGTCGTGGATTTAAAAAAAAAATCAAGTAGAGCAGAAAACGTGGATTTTTAAAAACATGTCAAGTAGAGCAGAAAACGTGGATTAAAAAAAAAATTCAAGTGGTCCATAAGACGTGAATTTTTTAAAGATGTTATTCAAGTGGTCCAAAAGACGTGGATTTTTTAAAGGTTTTTTTTCATCGCATGGATTTTTATACCCTACACAACTATGTTGTCAGGGTATAATAGCTTTCTGCTGCCCTAAAAGTTTGTAACGCAGCGAAATATTGTTCCTAGACCCAGCTATAAGTATACCGATCGTCATATCTCGACTAGCTGAGTCGATCTAGACATGTGTGTCCGTCCTTCCGTCCGTCTGTCCATTATAATTTGTAAACGCGATACAGGCCACAGTTATCGACCAATCTTCACGAAATTTTGCATGTAGGATGGGTTCTGACCAATGAAGACCCCTATTGTTTTTGGGAAAGATCGGTTAATATTTAAGGGATGAAGTGGACCCAATACTTAATTTTTGTCGGTGTTTCTGGTCGCTCCAGAGGCCGCAATAATGGCCCGAACATCGTGAAATTTTGTATGGAAAAAATATTTAGCGGGTCAAAAGGACCCTGACCTTTGTGTGAAAAATGACAAAGTTTTTTTCTATAGAGTATATATATACTCCTGAAGGACATAGACCAGAGAAGTTGATATTATATCCAAAAGGAGTGGTTGACTTTTAAATTGATACCAATCGTATTGATGTATGTGCTCGGATGTGGGAGTTACACCTAAATAATTCTAGGTTTCTCGGTATTTGTATATTATTTAGTAACCCATTATCACTCTAGAGAGCGGAACTATAGCGCAGATCGCTTTGAAATGTTCCATGAGGTTCCAGTTATGGTCAAGGACAAAGCCTATAATTTTCGGGGATGATCAGATAATAATTTTTGAATGAAGTGGGCCGAAAACTTAATGTTTTGTGTTATTTTCGAGTCGATTTATAGATCACAAATGAAAGCCGAACATCACAACACAACCCACGGGGAAGGGAATCTGGACAAAAGCTGTACTGAATACTTGTAATATTCGGAAAATATGTCAGAGTGAGGAAGAGGTGCTGTTTAACTCTAATCGGGCAAGAGGGTCAAATATCACGAAATATTGCCCAGACCCGGAATAAACATCCGCAGAAAATTTGAGTTCCGTGGTGTAGGGTATCGTATGGTCGGCCCCGTCCCCGTCACTGGTTTAAACAAATATTTTTTCAAGTCCAATATCCCTATCTGTGACTCAAATTCCTTCACACTTTTTTATTGTTTTCAATTTCAAATAATTGGCATACATTCAATTCAATCGCTCAACTGGCCATAACTCGTACATTGGAATTTTTAATTGTTTTAGAGTTTTGTTTTTATATTTCCCTTGATGAATATTTTCCATTCTCTCGGGTCGTTAAAATGGTTCACACATCTCATTCAACGTTTTTGTTTTTCATTGTTGCTTTAATTGCCAACTATCTTCTACGGTCCAAAAACACTTATTTTCCTCGTACCCCACTCATTCATTCACTCCCTCCCTCCATTCATCTCGGCTTCCTCACATGACACGTATTTGGCATTATGTCAAACCCTGAAAGGATGAAACTCAATATCCACTCAACCAAAGTCCTTTAAATCAATTGCTTGGGCCATTGTCACTGCCCGACATATCGCCTGGCAGTCAGTTCCTGTTGGCATTTATCAACAGGGTTTTGTTGGCTTTGTTCCTGCAAAAGCAACACCAGAACGGCCAGCAATTAAATGAATTGAAATCGAAACTAACCCAAAAGCAAGTCATTGAACTTTTGCCAATTGTTTTGTCGTTTTGCTGCTGTTGTTTGTATTAATTTGTAACTCGTTGTATCCGTTTCCGTTTGCTCGGTATATATCTGAGATTGTGTGTGTGTGTGTGAAAGTGCCTTTGTATTCATGTGTCACTTTGTTTGTTTCGTTTTAGGTCATTTGGGTGTGCATATTGTGCCGTAAAAAACAGGAGTTACTCTCCAAGACAGGCCAATGGATCAATAAGGCCACCATACAACAGGATGGCTTTATACGTCGCAATGAACCGGATGGCAGCAGTGTAAGTACAACAAAAATGCTACAAATGTATGTTTCACAACTTTTTGAGAAAAAAAAATCGAAACCAATAGCGAACACTAATTTATGCAACATCCTTTTTTTGTTTCTGTCTCTTGCTTTTTCTGGTAATTTCCATTGTTTTAGGATATTTCCCAACAGGCTGTGGTTGATCCTCACGATACGCTCGATAAACGACCAAAACTGGAGCGTACCCGTAGCGCTGCCGAAAAGGAAAATCTACCCTTGCAACGTTCGGGTAGCATGCTGAAACGACAATATTCACAACAGGAACAAACAACGAATCAAAGGGATATGATGGGACCCCAAATGGGCATGGATATTATGAGTCCGGGCCAAAGGCAGCGTATGCAACCGATGACACCACAGCAAATGCAACAACAACAGCAGCAGCAACAACAAATGTCACAACAGGGCCAATATAGAGGACAACAAAGTCATTATGGTGGAACGGGTGCTAGCAGTGGTCATCATCAAAAGGAAGAGGATCCGAGATTATATCAGGTGAGACTTTTTTTGTACCCTTGACCACACTGTGGTACATTATGTCTTTGTGCACATGTTTGTAACAGGCAAAAGGAATCGCGATAGACCCATGGTTCCTTTTGAGAATATGCATAGAATCACTTTCTGAGTCGATTTATGCATGTCCGTCCGTCCGTCTGTCCGTCCGTACGTACGTCTGTAGATGTTAAATTGTAAATAAAGTACAGGACGCATTTATAATCCGATTTGGCTGAAATTTGGTACAGCTCATTTATTTGGCCCAAGGACGAGCCCTATTGAAATTGGGAAAAATCTGTTCAGATTTAGATATAGCTCCCATATATATTTTTGTCCGATTTAGGGACTTTAGTCCCCGCAAATCAGTCGATTTGGACGAATTTTTTGCATAGCGTACTGAATTAATTCTAAAATGATATGTGCTAAGTTTTGTGAAAATCGGTTCAGATTTAGATATAGCTCCCATATATAGTTTCGCCCGATTTTTGGTAAATGGTGCACCAAAGTTCCTGAAAATCTTTCGATTTGTACGAATTGTGGCACAGCGTACTGAATTAAATCCAGAAAGACGTGTGCTTAGTTTTGTGAAAATCGGATCAAATTTAGATATAGCTCCCATATATAGCTTCGTCCGATTTTTGATAAATTATGCACCAAAATCCCTCAAAATCATTCAATGTGCACGAATTTTGGCATATCGTACTGAGTTTAGTCTAGAATGATGTGTGCTAAGTTTCGTGAAAATCGGTTCAGATTTAGATATAGCTCCCATATATATTTTCGTCCGATTTAAGGTAAATGGTGCACCAAAGTCCCTATAAATCTTCCGATTTGCACGAAATTTGCCATAACGTACTAAATTGAGTATAGCATGATGTGCGCTACGTTTCGTGAAAATCGGTTCAGATTTAGATATAGCTCCCATATATATTTTCGTCCGATTTAAGGTAAATGGTGCACCAAAGTCCCTATAAATCTTTCGATTTGCACGAAATTTGGCACATCGTACTTAATTCAGCCTAGACTGATGTGTGTTAAGTTTCGTGAAAATTGGTTCAGTTATAGCTCCCATATATATTTTCGTCCGATTTAATGTTTAATGTTTTCAGGGAGAAATTGATGGTCTCATGAAACAGCATCCGCACTTGGCACATCCCAGTCAACGACAACAACAACAGTACCAATATCAGCAGCAGCAGCAACAACAACATCAGCAGCAGCAACAACAATATCGTATGCAACAGCAATCACAACAACAAATGCGTGGACAGCATCAACAACAACAAGGCCCAACAAATACTTCCTCCGTTACCTATGCAACACTACAACATCCACAACAAAGGCTTCCAACATCGTCATCATCAGCAGCACAACAACAACAGCATCATCACCAGCAGCAACAACAACAACATCATCCAACGCATCCTCACCACTATGGTGGTGTTGGCGGATCATCACAACTCTCTGCCGCTGGTCAACATGCTCATCAAATGCCAACACCGGCCACATCCGGTGCCATTTCCTCCTCTAACGCCGCCGCCCTTGCCTCCGTCTCGACCTCTGCAACATCCTCTCAGGGTTATCAAAAGCCTCCGCCAATACAACGTAATCTAACCATAAGCGGTGGACATGCCATGGATCCATCGACATACAATGCTCGCCGTCACCTAAACGTTAGTCAGTATGCCACACAGCAGCAGCGAAGTTTTAGCAGCTATGAAGATGAAATTCAACAGCAACAACAACACTCGCAATATACAACAACAGCAGCATCTGCAGGAATGCATTCAACAACAGCGGGTGGTCTATCATCCTATGACTTGGAAGGTAAGTTCGATCGTTGTACCAATCTCTCTGTAGGAGTTGAATTGTATTCTTTGTCTCGATTAACCCTCTGTCCACCCAAAAAAATATACCAAAACAAAAGAACACCTTTATCCAAATTGTTTATTTTAGTTTCCTTTGATTTTTGATTTGTTTTTCCGTTATTTGCTCTCAAAAAGTGTGTATGCATACTCTCTCTTTCTCTGTCTTTCGAATATGAGCTAACTCTCTTTCTCTTTTTTACATATATGGCTAATTAATTGTATTAACGAACAAAAAAATGAAATGATCCTTGAAAAACACCCGTTATTTTTTTGTTTTATATTACTTTTTATTTTTTGGAAGAGAGTGTGAAATTCTCTCTCTTATGTTTAATTTCTCTTCATACTCCTGAACATATATACCAATTGAATACCTTATGAAGTCATACCTTTCCAAAGGAGTTATTTTTTTTTAATTAAAAAAAACATAACTAACTATAACTTAACGTAATCTATTAACATATTTGTTGGAAATTTTATAAATACTAAAAAAATACTAATTACTATATGAGACTGATTTAAGTTAAATTTAAGATTTTGTAGGATTTTAATTTTTTTTACCACCTTTCTATTTTATATTTTTACATTTTAATTTATTGGTAAATATAAGTACTTATATAACTATTTTTATAATATTTTATTTAGACAAACATAATTAAATAAGGTTTATTAAACTAACATTTATATATAAGTCTAGATAATAGTTTAAAGTAATCATATATTTTTCATTCGGGATATAAAAAAAATATATAAATTTTTAAGTTTTACTGGCATTGGGTAATGAACGTGAAGAACATGGTATTGGGTATACAAAAAATGAACAACTTTTGTATAAAATTATATAAAAATATTAAAATCTAACAAATTTTAGAAGGAAAAGGAAAGCTTTGTAAAAATATGTGTAAAATCGTCTTTAAGTTCTGCCGGGCCGAACTATTTATACCTTCAAGCATGAGGAGGCATTAAGAATACCTAAAAGCCATCGTGACTTTTATAATAGTACTATGGAAACTAGGAAACTAAAACCTTCAAAGTACCAAAAATGGTGTGGGTCATTATATGAGGGATATGTCGAAATATGGCCCTTTATTAATAAGTTTCTACATATGTGTGTAAGCTTCCGAAAACCCACAATGCCAAATTACAGGCACTTCGGTGAGACAATGCTGCTAAAATACTCATAACACTGAAAATTGCACAAGTTCTTTATATGGATACCAAACCAAAACATGGATAATGCAAAGATGTTTTTCATCTCTCAAGAAATACGAATACCAAATCAAAAAAAAAAAAAATTGAAACAATTAAAAAAACCAGTAAGGAAAGCAGTAAAGTCGGGCTGGGCCGACTATATGATACCCTTCACCACTTTGGGTATATTGTACATATGTATCCCTTCCAAGGAGCATACGCAATTATTTCTACAACCTATGATAAATTTAATTTCATTCGGGCAGATTTAAAGTCGACTTCGTACCATGGGACAAATTTATGAAAAACGACTTATAGCAAAATTAACACATGCTATTCGCTCGCCGCACTGTTAAAATTTTAATTTCATTTAGACATCCATTCAAAATACATATGGAAGCTATGACAGCATCTACATCAATTTCAACATAACGCAATAACGTTATTCAAGTTCCAACTTGATACGTTGTGCAAAAACTCGTGTTAATCGGACAAACATTAGAAGGTTGGTGCACCATTTATGTAAAATCGGACTAATATATATGTATATGTGGCAGCTATATCGAAACCTGAACCAATTTTTCCGAAACTTAGCACACATCATTCAAGGCTTGATTCAGTACGCTGTGCCAAATTTCATGCAAATCGAAGGGATATAGGAACTTCTGTGAACCATTTACATAGAATCGGAAAAAAACTATATATGGGGGCTATATCTAAATTTGAACCGATTTTCGAAAGGTATATAGGAACATTGGTGCACCATTTACATAGAATCGGAAAAAACTATATATGGGAGCTATATCTAAATCAGAACCGATTTCATGCAAATCGAAAGATATATAGGGACTTTGGTGCACCATTTACCTTAAAAAGGACGAAACTATATATAAGGAGCTATATCTAAATCAGAACCGATTTTTTCGAATCTTGGCACACATCATTCTGGACCTAATTCAGTACGCTGTGCAAAATTTCATGCAAACCAAAAGGTATATAGGAACTTTGGTGCACCATTTTCATAGAATCGGAAAAAATATATATGGGAGCTATATCTAACTCTGAACCGATTTTCTTGGCACACATCATTCTGGACCTAATGCAGTACTCTATGCCAAATTTCGTGCAAATCGAAAGATATATAGGGGCTTTGGTGCACCATTTCACCTTATATAGGGACTTTGGTGCACCAAAAGGACGAAACTATATATGGGAGCTATATCTAAATCTGAACCGATTTTCTCGAAACTTGACACCCATCATTCTGCACCTAATTCAGTACTCCATGCCGAATTTCATGCAAATCGAAGGATATGGAAGGACTTTGGTGCCGCATTTACCTTAAATCGGACGAAAATATATATGGGAGCTATATCTAAATCCGAACCGATTTTTCCCAATTTCAATAGGGTTCGTCCTTGGGCCAAATAAGTGACTTGTGCCAAATTTCATCCAAATCGAATCATAAATGCGACCTGTACTTTGATAACAATTTAACATGGACAGACAGACGGACGGACGGACAGACATGCATAAATCGACTCAGAAAGTGATTCTATGCATATTCTCAAAAGGAACCATGTGTCTATCTCGTTTCCTTTTGCTTGTTACAAACATATGCACAAAGACATAATACCCTGTACCACTGTGTGGTGAAGGGTATAAGAATGGGTGGAATCTTTATACGGAGACTATGTCAAAACTTGGATCTATATAGAAACATTTGAAAATATGTTTTGCATCCTCCAAGATGAGTAATTCAATATAATGAAAAAACATGAACCTATATCGAACATTTTCTATAAATATATTTTTACCCACTGTAATGAGAAAATGCGTCTAAGCCCTTCAATATACGAAAATTGGGAAATACCATTATATGCGGAATATAGCAAGAAAAAATTTTCTGCGACCATTTATTTAACCTCAAAGAACCTGTAATTATTAACGAGCCCGAAACGCTTGGACGCCTTCGTGTTCTATTATGAATGGTTCCTAAAGAGTAGATTCCAACATGACGAGGAGTTACGGACACTCCGAATTACGGACTTAAGGGACTCCGAGTAGGCTGTTTTGAACTTACTTACGTATTTGGCGAGATGTTGTATTCTAATTGGTCTTTCCATCTAATTCGTGGCCTTCCCCTTCTGCGTGAAGGCTCGCTTTTATATGCCTTTTGAGCTGGGGCATTCTCATCGTAGTCGTTGAAGCTCAATACGACTGATTATGTTGATGTCCGCAAGTAACATATGCTGTTTGGTGTACAGTGTGCCATTTCTTTTCACCTTTTCGTCTCTTACGACCTTTTCAAGCAGGATGTTAAAAGGATCACAAGACAAACTGTCACCTTGTATGAATGCTCGTGCGGTATTGGAGGGCTCCGATAGGTCCTTTCAGACGTTAACTACTGACCTTGTGCCACTTAAAGTTTTCCTGCATAGCCTATTAATTTTGTAGGAATGCCGAAATCAGACATGGCTTTAAACACCTCTGAACGAATAGGGCTGCTTTATTGTTCTTCAGCCGATTAATTGATATTCTGATATCATCTGTACCGTCATCTCTTATTGGTTCTGGGGTGTCTTCTTCACCGCCACTATTTGATACCAAAAGCTTTTCAAAATGCTCCTTCCAGATCCTCACCACGCTGTCTGTATTTGTCACCAGGTTTCCTTCACCATCTCTACAGGAAGATGTGTCTGACTCCTGTAAATCTCAATTTGCTCACGATCACGTTTTTTTGTTGTTCTTTCTTCTTTTTTTTTTTTTTTTTTTGAAAACACGTTTCTCTTCTCTCCTTTTCTCCCGATAATTCTCCATCACATCACGTGCTGCTATTGTCTGCAGGGTTGCCCTATACGCTGCGTTTTTCACATCGGTAGAATTACAACACTCCTGATCGTACCATGGGTTTCTTGATGGTGGTTTTTGGTACCCAAGTGTTGCCTTTGCTGCAATTTGTAGGGAGTGGGCAATTTTTTGCCATTGCGCTTCTATTATCGGGACAAGAAGTGCTTTCGTCAAGCAGGTGGGTAAGTTGAGCAGAGTAGGCTTCTGCTACCTGTCATGTTTGTAGCAATTCGACGTAGAGTTTCCGTATTGTGTTAGATCGCACCTTTGCTGCTACATAAAGACGAGTGCGAACCTTGGCTGCTACAAGGCAGTGATCCGAATTGATGATATTCGCTCCTCGGATCGATCGAACGTCTATACACTGGATGAATACCTTTCGTCTATCACAATATGGTCAATTCGATTTCTCGTTGCTTGATCAGGAGAAATCCAGGTGACCTTGTGTATATAGAGGTGCTTGCATCTGGTGCTGCTAACTACCATGTTTTTGCTGCCGCGAAGTTAATCAACCTCATGCAGTTGTCGGATGTGTCTTCGTGGAGGCTTAATTTTCTAGGCGCTCGTGAATATTATTAAGGATTATATCAATTCGCTCTTCTACTGGAGTGAATCTGGAGACGAGATCTTTTATTCTCCTGTTAACCATAAATCCGCAGCCAAATTCAGGTCTCGTTTCATGGTAGCGATAACACAGGGCGTAATCATCTGATTTTCTTACGCCAGTCCCATTCCATCGCATTTTCTGTAAGACAATAATATCGGTTTTGTACTTCTTGAGTACATCCGCCAAAGCGAAAACTGAGCCTGTTCTGTACAACGTGCGCTCATTCCAAGTGCAGATTCGCAGATTGTGGTTCTTTATAAGTTTCGCGGGGGTCGTCACCACTAGAGGGGGGGGGGGGGGGGGGTCGTTTCTTTTTCTTAGGTTCAGTTTTTCTAGTGTGGACAACTAACCCGACGCCGCAACACATTTTTTATAGTTCTTATGGGTGAACTCGCGGCACATATCAGCTTACTATTCCAACGGGTGATGAAAATAGCTACCCCAGGTGTCATGGCGGGGAGTATGTGAAAACCGCCAAGGAAAAATTCGCCATAGGTCAGGGTTTTTTTTTTTTTTTTTGCTGGTGACTCTATTATACAAAGTGGAGCTTAATATCTTGATTTATAGCTATTGTCTGTGTTGTTTGAGATTTTTTCAGTCAAATCAAATGAGAAATTCATTTGTAGAACATTTTGTCGTACATAAAAATTTAGATGTACTACACTATGTATATACGAATTCGAATATTGTGTAGTTAGCGACCATTTTCCCAGACCCGTATTTTAACTCCACAGATGGTTATAGTTCTGTGGTAGTTGTGTAAGGTATAATAATATTCTACTGTCCCCTTACTGGTTCCACTACGAAGATTATTCGAGCTATTTACTTTTTAATTGCAAATGCTCTTTTTACTCAGGTTTATCACTTTGGATACCACAATCATTGGACAATTTTCAAAAGAGAGATATTTTCTATATTAATTGTGCTTTGACAATTAATTGACCTTTAAAATTTTACATTTAATTTTACATTTAATTTTCCATAGAAAAAGTTCACCCCATTTTCAAAGAATGCTTCCTGCGCTTGTAAATCTCAATTTAAATTTAAATTTCCATATAATTTTGTTTATAGGTGTTGTTAATAAATAAACAAAATTATAATTTATTCAATATAATAAAATACAAAACAAAAGTTACGCCAGGATATTATCAGAAGGCAATTTCAAGCCTACCCAAAAACTGCAACAACATAACAAAGAGCTAAACAACAACAACAAAAACGACCATTGATGGATATTTGTAAAAATTGCTTATTTATGTAGTTTGTGTGTCTTTGTATTTATATGGACATGTAATTTAAACTATTGTTGCCTCTGACCTGAAAACACAATTTGGCAAACAAGACACAAACAAACACACACACATACATACACACTCAAACAAAGTTACAAACAACATTGACGATGAACAAAAACAAAAACTACAAACAAGCTTCGAACTTACAAAACAGCTAAACAATAAAAAAATGGCCGATAGAGAAAGTTGGACACAATACAATCAAATAGCCAAAAACAACATACACACACCCATACACACTCAAAAAACACTACCATAGATGCATTTACAAGGCATTTGGGTGAGGTAAGGGGTATGGAAAACAAATATAAATGGGCATAAAAAGGCTAGTGGCATGAAACTGTTAAAAACCATTACACACAGTGGCACAGTGTTGCGGACCCAAAGAAAATTCGGAAATTTTATTAAGGATATTTTTGGGGGAAAATTTAGTTTTTATGGTACCACTGTGATTTAACACAATCATAGAAGCAATAACACACAGAAACTCTCTCTAAATTGCCAACAACTCCCCGGGTAGTAGATTTAGGGTCAGGGCTGTTTTTTGTTCTCTGCCTGTGGCCAAATGGAGCAAACGGCCATTGGACGAGAATGAACCAACAACTTTAAGATTAAGTTGGTAACACCTCATCTCGCACTCCCCACATCCCTTCACATTGCTCGCTGATGGCTATCAGTTTACATGCAACATTAGTTTAGGCAAAAAAAAAACCCAAAAGCTGTTCGTTCAGCTTTCCTTATACATATCCTTCTTCTCTGTAACATTCCATTTTTTGTTTGTTTTTGGTCACAGTTTCTTGTTCGTCATTTTTTGTCTAATTTTTTCCTGCTCTTCTTTTTGCTGCCATATTTTTTCTGCATGTGCTACCGTTTCTTTATTATTAGATTTTTCTACAACACTGGAAAATGTGACACAAGGGGGTGGTGGTGGCAGTTTCTTCTTCGTCATTGGAGTTTCCTCTTCATGACTTCTTAGTGGCTTCGTAAGAAGTGCGCCAAATGTTTTGGCTTGCTTGGTACACACACACACTCACACAACATTCACGGGAACAAACTTTAAACTGAAGTATGCTTCCGTAAGATTTATGATCCTAATTAGGGAAATAAAAAGTGTACCATAACAACAACACAATTTTTAGACAAATATGTTACAAAGTTAGTAAAGCAAAAAAAATCCGATTTAATGAGTATGGCGTACATGGATGGTTTGGACTAAATGAGGTCGCCCGGAGAATAAGGAAATAACAGAAATAGAAAAATGTTATATTAAAAGTCAATGACTTGCCTTGACGATATTTTGAAGAAAATAGAATCACAATAAGCGTGACTTAAAAAAAAATATTTTTTTAAGAGCCACGTGGATTTTTCTAAATACTTTTTGAAGTTCACTAAGATCGTGGATTTTTTTTTTTGAACAAAAATTTTTAAGGTCTAAATGTGGATTAAACAAAATATTTTAAGGTCCTTTTTACCTATTTTTAGTGGTGCATTTAAAAGAAAAAAAATATATATTTTTTCTTTAAAAACGTTTTTTCAAAGAGCAACATAACGCATTTTTTCAAAAAAAAAAAAACAAAATAAGCTTAAATTTTTTTAATGTTTTTTTTTCAAATGAGAATTTATAAAAAGTTTTTTTTGCAAGGTCCATCATAAGCGAGGATTAAAAAAAATATTTTTCAAGGTATTCTTGGAGTTTATAAAAAATATTTTCTCACAGAGTCACCATAAGCGTGGTCTTTTTAAAACCTATTTTTAAGAATCCACCAAAGCATGGACTTTAAAAGACAAAAAAATATAGATACAACATAAGGGTGAATTTCTTTAAAAACGTTTTTTTTTTCAAAAAACAACAATAGACGTGAGTGATATCTGCCAAGTTTTGTGAAAATCGGTCCAGATTTAGATATAGTTCCCATATCTATGTTCGACCGATTTTATGTAAAAGGTGTACCAAAGTCCCTTTATATCTATCGATTTGGCACAGCGTTCTAAATTGAGCCTAGAGTGATGTTCGCCAAGTTTTGTGAAAATCGGTCCAGATTTAGATATAGCTCCCATACATAGTTTCGTCCGATTTAATGTAAAAGGTGCACCAAAGTCCCTATATATATTTCGATTGGCACGAAATTTGGCATAGTGTACTGAATTGAGCCTAAAGTGATGTCTGCTAAGTTTTGTGAAAATCGGTCTAGATTTAGATATAGATCTCATATATATTTTCGTCCGATTTAATGTAAATGGTGCACCAAAGTCCCTATATATCTTTCGATTTGCACGAAATTTGGCATAACGTACTAAATTCAGAATAGAGTGATGTCTGCCAAGTTTCGTGAAAATTGGTTCAGATTTAGATATAGCTCCCATATATATGAATTGAGCCTAGAGTGACGTCTGCCAAGTTTTGTGAAAATTGGTCCAGATTTAGATATAGCTCCCATATATATTTTCGTCCGATTTTATGTAAATGGAGCACCAAAGACCCTACATATATTTCAATTTGCACGAAATTTGGCACAGCGCCGCAAAATATTGGTCCTAGACCCACCTTCAAGTATACCGATCGATATATCTCGACTAGCTGCGTCGATCTAGACATGTGTGTCCGTCCGTCTGTCCATAATAATTTGTAAACACGATACAGGCCACAGTTATGGACCAATGTTCACGGAATTTTGCATGTTGGGAAAGATCGGTTAATATTTAGAGGATGAAATGGACCAAATACTTAATTTTTGTCCGTTTTTCTGTTCTATCCAGAGGTAGCAATTATGTCCCAGGGTATCGTCCGACTATACTGCTCCGCTCACTGGTTTAAAAAATAACTTCTCAGGTTTCACCATAAGCTTAGATTTGTTTTAAGGGTTGTTAAGGTTTGTAACTTGGCACATATATATTTGAAGATTTAAAGAAGAAGAAAAATAATTTACCAAAAGTTGTTGTTGTTGTTTTGTTGTTGTTTTTTGGGTTCAAAAAAAGTTATTTTCGATGGCGGGCATGATAACTCCTCACTGGAACATCGGAATCCGAAAATTCCAACTGTGTTAGAAAGAGGACATGTCTGGCTCTCGTATGAACTAGGATTATTGACTTCGCACAACAATTAACAAAATGGCGGAACTTTGAAAAATTTTTTATAGAAAATCGCCTATTTTTTACCACAAACTAAGTTAAAAAATAAGAAAGATCTTCACCGATTGGCTTTATCCTAGTTCATACGAGAGCTACACACTCCCAGAGAAACGTGTCAAAATTTGAAACCGATTGGATTACTAGTTTTTGAGTTATCGTGCCCGCCATTCGTTTTGAGAAAAACGCGTTTAAAGGTTGAGAAGCCCTTTAGCCGTCACTTGATGATGACACAATAAATCGGCTATATCTTCAAGAGTTCTTGAGATTTTCACTTGAAATTTTGTAGGAACATTCTAGAATTATAGTAGATTCGAATTAAATCAAAAAAATTTTTGACACCGAGAATGGGGGGGGGGTCCCCTTAAATATTATTTTACAGAAGCCACCATATTTAGAATTTGTGGGTTATCATTGGATGGTAAATTTCCTAGCCGCAATTATAGATATCATGTTTTGGTATAGATCTCATATAATGGTATCACCAATTTTCCGTATTTTGAAGATTTCGAGATGCTAAAAATCTCAGTCTCAATTTTCAAACTAAGTATCTGTTGTTTGGTATTTCATTTTAAAATATATTTTTCCAGAAACAAAAAAACCTGACAGCAATGTACAATGGCATAGATATTTCGAATGTCTACCTCATGTTAGGGATTGTAAAAAAATCGACCCGGTAGAACTTTTCAAAGGTTTCACTTGTTTAAAAAATATATTATTTCAAATAACCATCTTTAACAATGTGCTCTTAAGATTTTTTTTTAAGCCGCAATCAATGACGATTTTTTAAAGAATATTTATGAAAGACTACCACAAGGGTTGGCTTTTTAAAAGTATTTTTTTAATACTGATTTTTTAAGATTACACATGAATCACTGAAGGCCCCGTGCATCATCGAACATCGTTCTCTCTGAAAAAATGAAATAATATTCGCAACATTTATGCTTTATGAAATTGTTGCCAGTATTCATTCTTGTTTTGTGTGAACCAACCCCAATTCCCTACCCTACCTCATACTTTCAATATCGAATAGTTTGTCATTGGTCCTGTGGACGTTGTTCTCTAAAGTTTTTTTTTTTCCTGTTTTGTTTTTTTGCTTTCCTATGTAAAATTTTAACTGTGTGCTAAATTGTGATAATAAAGTTTTCGTTTATTACAACTACAAACTATGTTAGAGTTTTGTTGTTGTTCTTGTTTTTTTTTTACTGTTTAGAAAGTTTAAGTCTTATTTTCAAATTCCGTAAAATATATGTATGTCATAAATAATATTTAATTATGAATAATTGTAGATACACCCTGGAATATTGTTTGTAGTTCAATTGTTAAAGAGATTTGCTAGAAATGGAGGACAAATTGGATAGATGGGAGATGCTTGAAACATATATCTATCATTATTTTTCAAACATCTCCCATATAACCAATTTATCCCCCTTTTATATTAAATATCTAAAAAAATTAACTAAAAATATTATTTTTACTTAATTTTAGTTTATAATTGTTTTCAGCACATCACAGGAATGAGATTCTATATGATTTTTTTATTCATTTTATAGGGAATTTTTTATTCCTGCAGTTTAGAAAATATTTTCAAAGACAGTTGGTAGCCAACAGTATAGACATTATTTTATTAATGAACCTTAGAGCTTGGATTATACAAAAATTTGATATATATTTGAAAAATATTGTTTTTTTTATTTTTTTTTTTATATATTTTTATTTTTATATATATTTCAAACTATAGATAAAACATCTAAAAATTCCACTCCCTGTTTTTCTAAAAATATAGAATGGATAGTAGTCAGTGAAAAAATATCAGCTCGTCTCTGATCCTTCAGTATGCTTCTAAAATCCTCCCTGTCTATTAGCTCGTCTATAGAAAAATTCCCCAGCTCTTCAGTTCGATAAAGAAGATTTCAGCAGGCCAGGAAATCTTGACGATCAATACTTCATGAGTTTCGGCTCGTCTTTAACTGATCCAAAAAATGAGTTCTGAATATCATCTCGAATATCATCCCAGTCATATACTGATCTATAAACAGATGCTTCAGTAAGCTAACATTTAAATGCATTCTAAGTTTCAGATCTTATAAACACTCACATTCACATTCAGATCGACCCTGAATACTCCCTGGAATTCAGCCCGTCTATAAATAATCCATGGTCTTAGAATGGGTTCTCAATAAGAGAAGATATTAAGATTTGCAAATATTTCAGTTTGCCCCTATTGTTTCTATGGCCCATATTATTGTCCAAACATACAATTTGTGGAGACTCTCTAACTTAAAATTAGTCTTTATTGGCCTTTCAGTCGGTCATAAGGACCAAGTCATTTAAAAGTCAAATTTTCTATTCATACTCTCAGAGCCTGGAACACCTGGAAGTCTTCATAGGCGTGAAACACTTAATTCAGTACCCTATGCCGAATTCCTTGCAAATCGAAAGATATATGGGGATTTTGGTGCACCATTTACCATAAATCGGACGAAACTATATATGAGAGCTATATATAAATCTGAACCGATTTTCACGAAACTTAGCACACATCATGCTAAGTTTTATATTTTGTACCCTAAAAACACAAGTTCATGCAAATCGAAAGATATATAGGGACTTTGGTACACCATTTACATAAAATCGGACGAATATATATATATATATATATATATGTGAGCTATATCTAAATCAGAACCAATTTTCACAAAACTTAACACACATCTCTCTAGACATACGCTGCGTAGGCGTACGCTGTCTCTAGGCGTACGCTGTCCCAAATTTCGTGCAAATCGAAAGATATATAGGGATTTTGGTGCACCATTTACCTTAAATTGGACGAATATATATATGGGAGCTTTGTCTAAATCTGAACCGATTTTCACGAAACTTAGCACACATATTTCTGAACTTAATTCAGTACCCTATGCCAAATTCCGTGCAAATCGAAAGATATAAATATATTATGGTGCTCTATTTTCCTAAAATCGGACGAAAATATATATGGGAGCTATATCTAAATTTGAACCGATTTTCATGAAATTCAACACACGTCTTTCTACACTTAATTCGGTACTCTATACCAAATTTCGAAAGATATATAGAGACTTTAGTACACCATTTACATAAAATCGGACGAATATATATATGGGAGTTATATCTAAATCTGAATCGAATTTTCCCCAATTTCAATAGGGTTCGTCTTTGGGCCCAATAAATGTGCTGTGCCAAATTTCATCCAAATCGGATTATAAATGCGACCTGTACTTTGTTCACAAATACTCGTTGGTATTAATTTCATCGATAAAGGCATCACAGACTCTAAAAACGACCTCCATTGTGACTACAGACTCACTAGCCTTCAAATCTAGTATTTTTGACTCATTTGTATAGCATTTATGATCATCAGGTAGTTCTTAGAAATTATCAGGGTTTTAAATTACACATAAAGTTTTTCTTCACCTTTAAAGTCTAGACGACCTTTAGTTATTCTATAAGGATGATCTGCCACAAAGGGTTAATGGGACTTCAAAGACTCGTTTGTCTTCATCTCATCAAAAATATTACCTTGTCTAAGGTAGTCAAAAAGTCGATTAAGCTTTCAATTCCTTTAAAAATAACCTGGTCTTCAGTCCATCTACAACCACCCCTTGCTTTAATGACACATTTAGCTCCATTGGAAAAAAAATATATGGACACTTGGCTGTAACTGTTTCCTTTATGTATAAGGATTATACGGCTTCATATATGGATCTATTCTGTCCTCTTTTATGACTACAAAGAATCTTAGGTCTTAATCTAAACCATAAAGACTCCAGGCACATAAAAGTCCATTCAAAGTCAATGTTATCTTCATCTGATCGCTACAGATTCTAAAGAATCTATCCTAAAAAAACGACCTTTTCAGCTATTATATATAGATTCCGTTACCTATCTCTCTCCTGGTTTGTAAATTCTCTACTTTGAATTGTGAAAATATATCCCCTTTTAAAACGTCTTTATTTGTTAAAAGCTTTAATTTCCAGCTGTTTATATATGTTACGTTTTCAACACACGTAAAATAAGCTTTTCCGCCAAAAGAAGAATACCCTGCACTTACCAACACTAAATTTCAAAATAAAAAAACAGCTGATTCCATTACAATGTTGCATTTTTTAGCGGCAAATACCTTCCACAATAACATAGCGACATAATTCACAATCGTTACCCATGGCGTTCCACAAAATCAGGCGCATGTCTCACATTTCAATAACATTCCCACGCATGGGAAGCGCAGAGCAGAGGGTTCATTTGCATTGTCAAACTCTCAGTGGTACTCTCTGGGACACACACACTCTCTCTCTCTCTCTCTTTCACTTTCTGAGACCGAGTTAATTTTCCAGTTATTTTTGTTATATGAATGCCTTTACATATGTTTCAATGTAAACATCCTCTACTTTACCACCTTCACATGTTTCTTTTTGGTAAATGCATTCTCTCTTTCTCTCTCTCTCTTACACACACACATACACGTTTGCATTCGTTCAGAGTACGCTATGTTGTTGAAATATTCATGTGGTCCTACATTACGTTGAAGAAAGTTGTGGCAAAGTCAAAATGAAAGGAAAACGCACACACACACTCACACATACACGCATCTTTATCATGGCTTGCATATATATGTTACACATGTTTGCGATTGTATGTGTGTGTGTAGTGTAACAGAAAACGAAAAACCAACAACACAATTTCATTGTCATTGGAATGCCTTTCTTATATTATGTAGTAGATTGTTTGCGGGTCTAAGTCCTAAGAGAGCTAAGGAGAGTGGGAAGTATATTTTTAAAAGGATTTTCTTGCGGTAAAGCTAGAATCCTAGAAAACTTTTCGGAAAAATCGAAATAAAAATAAGAAGTTTATAAATTTTTCTTCCTTTTTAAAATTTAATTTTTTTAATAAATTAATATCACGTATACGCCATATGTTCCTTCATCAAAACCTTAACATTTATCCTGCTGTAAGTCCTACCTACTTTCCATCCCTCCCTCTCTTTCTTCTTTTTTCTTTTCTGGCCAACTACTATCCTAGGTGATACTCGCCTACATTTTGCTTTGACTTTGGTTCTTTAGCCTTTAAGGCCAAAGAACCACTACCCCATAAACGTAGTAGTGGCAGCAGCAGCAGCAGTAGTGTCACTGTTGTTATGCCCAACTGTGCGTGTTAGCACACGTGTATGTTTGTGTGTAGGTGTGTGTGTGTTCGTATGTGCCTCAAACACAACACATCTCCATTAATTGGTTCATGGCTAATAGTACGCTTTTATTTTCTATTTTACTTTCACTTTCATTCTCTCTACGGTTTGTTTTGTTGTTGTTGTTGCTGTTCTGTTTTTTTGTTTTTCCTTCTTTTCATGTTCATTAATGTTACTTCACCTTCGGTTTTCTCACCGTTGTTGGTTCTCATTGACAGCCAACATCACATCGTCTGTGGCTTTGGAAGTTACAATATTTGTAATGAATGACAAATGAGAATGAGAAAATGTGTGAAATGAGCATAATACAGTTATTCTCTTCTCTAAATAAGTTGAGGAAGAGGATTGAGATATGCCAGATTGTAGATTTTGGGTAGGAATTCAAGAGAATATTTATAGGAATTAAAGTGCGTTTTTAGGATTATGTGAATAGTGGCTTTTTTAGACAAGTTTAAGATAATGTTAATAATCAAACTGGAGAGTGAGCTCAGAATAATCGTAAGAGTTATCAGGCTTTATATAAAGAAATTGAGAATATCCCAATTAGGTAAGAAATTCTTACCTTATTGGCCCCCAACTGGCCATCTTGGAAGTCTTCAGAAACTTGAAGTTTCAGTTCGTCCCTATTATCTCAATGACCCTTAAGATACAAATATATTACGAGAACAGGCGAAGAATACTTTTGATGAAACAATTCAATCCTGAGGTGGCATTAAGGCGTGGAATTTGATACCCTCCCCTATAAGATGAATAAGGAATAACAGATATCATTCCGTTTGCAAGATCTCCAAACAATTACCTGGCCTGAACAGATTAAAAGTGTATTCCATGAAAGAAATAGCTTTGAAATTTTGCGCATACATAGAATTATAAATGGAATATATCAATCTACACTTTAGTATAGCCTCCGAACCCCCACGTTATTCAGTATTTCCGTTTATTAACCGATTTGCCAGTATTTAAACATTTTGTGTTCTCATTGGTTATCGAATCTTCCTAACAGATATTGGTTCACTTTTTATACCACACTGTGGTACAGGGCATAAAGAAACGAGATAGACACATGGTTTATTTTGAGAATATGCATAGGATCACTTTTTAAGTCGATTTATGCATGTCCGTCCATCTGTCAGTCTGTCCATGTTAAATTGTAAACAAAGTACAGGTCGCATTTTTGATTCGACTTGGATGAAATTTGGCACAGTTCATTTTTTTGGCTCGAGGACGAACCATATTGAAATTGGCAAAAAAATCGGTTCAGATTTAGATATAGCTCCAATATACATTTTAAATGGGCGAATACCAATGCTTGTTATTTGTAACTTTGCTATATATTTGAAGATTTAAAATAGAAGAAAAATAATTAACCGTCCATAAAAGTCCCAATATATCCTTCGATTTGCACGAAATTTTACATAGCGTACATAATTAAGTCTAGAACAATGTGTGTTACTTTGGAAATTGGTTTAGATTTAGATATAGCCCCCATATATATTTTCGTCCGATTTTAGGTAAATAGTGCACCAAAGTCCCCTGATATCATTCGATTTGCACGAAATTTAGCACAGTGCACTGAATTGAGTCTAGAATGATGTGTGCGAAGTTTCTTAAAAATCGGTTTAGATTTAGATATAGTTCCTATATATATTTTCGTCCGATTTTAGGTAAATAGTGAACCAACTCCCCTGATATCATTCGATTTGCACGAAATTTAGCACAGTGCACTGAATTGAGTATAGAATGGTGTGTGCAAAGTTTTGTGAAAATCGGTTCAGATTTAGATTTAGATATATATATATATATATTCGTCCGATTTAAGGTAAATGGGTCCCAAAGTCCCAATATATCTTTCGATGTGCACGAAATTTGGCATAGGGTACTGAATTAGGTCCAGAATAATGTGTGCCAAGTTTCGTGAAATTCGATTCAGATTTAGATATAGCTCCCATATATATTTTCGTCCGATTTTAGGTAAATGGTGCACAAAAGTGCCTATCAATCTTCCGATTTGCACGACATTTGGCACAGCGCACTGATTTGAGTCTAGAATGATGTGTGTAAAGTTTCGTGAAAATCAGTTCAGGTTTAGATATAGCTCCCATATATATTTTCGTCCGATTTTATGTGAATGGTACACCAACGTCCTTCTATATACTTGGATTTGCACGAAATTTGGCATAGGGTACTGAATAAGGTCCAGAATGATGTGTGCTAAGTTTCGTGAAAATCGGTTCAGAGTTAGATATAGCTCCCATATACATTTTCGTCCGATTTTGTGTAAATGGTGCACCAAAGTCCCTATATATCCTTCGATTAGTACGAAATTTGGCATAGCGTACTGAATTGAGTCTAGAATGATATGTGTTAAGTTTCGGAAAAATCGATTCTGGTTTCGATATAGCTCCCACATCTGCATGCATATATTCGTTCGATTTTACATAAATGGTGCACGAACCTTATAATGTTTGTTCGATTGACCCGATTTTTTGCACAACTTATCAAGTTGAGACTTGAATAACGTTATTGCGTTATGCTTCCATAGTATTTCGAATGGGTGTCTGAATGAAATTTTAGTATTAACAGTGCGGCGACCGAATGGCGTGTATTAATTTTATTATAAATCGTTTTTCAAAAATTTGTCGCATGATACGAAGTCGACTCTAAATCTGCCCGAATGAAATTAAATTTATCATAGGTTGCAGAAAGACTTGCGTGTGTTCCTTGGAGGGGATATGTATGCACAATATACCCAAAGTGGTGAAGGGTATCATATAGTCGGTTCAGTCCGACTTTACTGTTTTCTTTACTGGTTTTTTTAAATAGTTTATAGGTCCTAGAGAGGCGTATATTCTTAAAAAAATAAGCATGAACTTCTAAAAAATATTTTTTCAAGGACTGCAATAAAAATGTCCTTATAACCAATAAATAAAGGTCTTGTATATTATGTGCAATAAAAGGTATTTTATACAAAATTCAGTGATTTGTTAAAAAATATTTTGTTAAAGCTTTTTTTTTGAATTCCGAATAAGAGTGGTTTTTTAATATATTTTTTTAAGGTATCCAATAAGTGTGAATTTAAAAAAATATAAATTTTTCGAGCTATCCAATAAGTGTGGACTTTCTAAAAAATATATGTTTTCAAGCCCCAATGTCTTTTATTTTTCAATATTTTTCAATACCAAACACCCTTCAACAAGGAATCAATTAGGAGTGAATCTTTTAAAAAATCTTTTTTGTTCGTGACGTAATACTCTTCATATAGGACTCCAATATTTTTTAAGACCCTATACTCTTCAACAAGAGTGAATCTTTTAAAAAAATATTTTTTATGGACTCCAATATTTGTCGATTTTTTACAAGCATATATTTTAGGACGACTTCCTTCAGACCTTCTATAAATAATATCTGAATTTCGTTTGTAGAAGTGGCTTGCAGCTCATCTATAGAGGCGATTTGTAGTTCCTGTGTAAATGTGATTTTTACCACGTCATAAATATGACATTCATTTTATCAAAAAAAGTTCGTTGTATAGAGACAAAATTCCGTGCTTGTGCAAAGGCGAGCTTCTAATAAAGAAGGGTTTCAGTGTTTTCAGCTTGTCTAAAAAGATGGACATCAGCTAGTCTATAAGAATGGGCTTCTTCTATAAATACAGGCTAGTGGTAGCCTATAAAGAAGGGTCTCATATATCATTAAAGACGAACTGGAGACCACTTGCTAGAGATTGCTTATAAGGACTCTCCAGTTATCAGGTCCTCTTAAATACTTTTTCCTTCAGACCAGATGCAACACGACATGATGAAGCAACATTCAGTGCTTGTGTAAAGGCGAGCTTCACATAAAGAAGGGTTTCAGTGTCTTCAGCTCGTCTAAAAACATGGACATCAGCTAGTCTATAAGGATGGGCTTCTTCCATAAATACAGGCTTGTGGTAGCCTATAAAGAAGGACCTCATCTATCATTAAAGACGAACTGGAGACCGCTTGCTAGAGATCCCCATTGCTTATAAGGACTCCCCAGTTATCAGGTCATCTTAAATACTTTTTCCTTCAGACCAGATGCAATATGACCGAAAAAGACGGTTTCCTGCTGTATACCTTTTTGTTTATAAAGACTCCCTAGCTATCGATCTAAAAATACCCTCTTGGCTTCTGAAAAATTCACCCAATTCCTTAGCTCGTCTATAAAAGGGTTTTGGTCTTTTACAGGTCAATAAATATCACTTGCCTCCAGCTCATCTTTAAAGACACCCTTGTTCTGTAAAACACCTTGGCGCTTTACGACTTTTTGTCGTAACTTCGTCCACAAATAGCACTTCGGCTGATATATTCTAGCTTTTTAAAATTGACTGCCAATATGGCAACACTCTCCCGCCCCCCTGAGCAACATCAACAAAAGCATATGACTGACAGACAATGAATAACATATTGGAAATTTTCAAACCCACAAAATGAAAGAAAAAAAAACAAACTAGTAGAACCTAAAGAGAGGTTCCCTCGTTCTCTCTTTCAAATGGCATTAATGTGCATACGCTTATGTGTGTGTGAGAGAGAAATTTGGCTTACGAGTGCGTTTGCTTGTCTGTGCATCTATGTGTGTGTGTGTGGGTTTTTTGGTTTTGTATGAAATCGAAGCAGTCTAAATTAGTTTTCGATGAACTTGCAAAGAGCATATAAACATTTTACGGTTTATTTACTTTTTAAGATATAACAAAAAAAAAATAAAAAATAATAAATATAAAAAAAGAAATTATATAGCAACATACTACTCAACACACATATAGAAAACATAAATAGCAGCAAGAAAGAAAAAATATATAAAATTATATACATCTATATATATTTTGTTGTATACTTTTTATGGAAAAAAAGAAAATAAAACAAAAAATTACAATAGAAAAAAATAAAAATAACTTAGTGGAGAATAGAAAAAAATACCATATTTTTTTATAACAAAAGTGAAACTTCGATGAAAAAGTGAAAGTGATAACAAAAAAATTGTTTAAATATTTTAAAGAGCAGAATAAAGAAAAAAAAGAATATTTTTTCACAAAAATTTTGGGGTTTCTTTTGTATGTGAATTTCCCCCAAAAACGCCCCCTCTTCCCACTAACCTTGATTTTATTCAGCAGCTAAGAGCAAGAAAGCAAAAAAAAAGAAGAAAATACTAGTAAACGTAAAAATATATTTTTTTTCTACTACAAAATAACCTTCAAATCAAATGTAAAACCTTCGAGCAACCAGAAAGCAAGAGAGGAAACACAATTTAAATAAAAAATAAAATAAAATTACCAAAAATGTAAGCTAATAAAAATCAGTTGCAAATATTAAATAATAAAATTAATGAAAATTTATATCTATATGGGTTATTTAAGTGTCAAGCCATTTTACTGTGTTATGAATATTGTGTTCTTTTTCTTTTTTTGTCACAGCCTATTTTAGGCTCTGCCACCCTCTCCGTGGTTATTTGTGAGTGCGTGCGTGTGTTGGATTTTCGTTTCCATTTTTAAATATTTTTGTGATTTATTTTTAAGTCAAAGTCTAATGTCTGGCTGTTGGTTTGAGGATTAGGCAATTTGTCAATTGTTGTTTATGTGTTTTTTTTTTTTTTTTTTTTTTTGTTAAAAATCAATAAAAGTAAAACAACAAAACAAAAAAAAAATAAAATACGAAAAAAAATGTTCCCTATATATAATATGGCAATGGCTACAGCCATGGCTATGACAACAACAAGCACAACAATAAGCAGCCACTAACAACTACAAATGCAGCAGCAGCAAAAACAACAAAAAGAAAGCGGATGCTAGTATCGTGTATATATATATACAATGTACTCACATCTATATATATGTATATATATAGAAATGTATATAATATGCTGCAAATAGAAGCAGTAGAAAAATGAAAAAAAGAAGAACAAGAATAACCGAACACACACACAAAAACACAGCCTACAAAAATGTAAATGTTTCTGTGTGAGTGTATCATTGTGTGTGTGTGTTTGTGTGTAATTTTGTGTGACATTGTGCGTGCGAGCGGGCCTATCTTTTGCCATTCGTCGTCGTCGTATACGATGTGTGCCAAGTGGGCACAAGTGTATGCGTGCATTATAGTCTATCTAGCCAGCAATGTGTTCGTGTGTGTGTTTTAATGTTTTTCCACAAAATAAAATTACAAATCCATTAGTAACCTGATTATCAAAAAAAAAATCCAAATTTAATATAAATTTAAACGACTAGAATCTAACAGGGAAAAGTTACATCCACGATAAAAATTTAATTAAAAAATATCCTGCTGTACAACACAAAGTATTGATAATTGAGGATAATAAAAATAAATCAAAGTCATGCCAAGCCAAGCCGAACCAGCCAGCCATCTAGCAAACCATTCAACCAGACACAACCCAACCATGCAACCAACCAACCAAACACTGTCATTCGTTAATGAGAGAACAAACGAACGAACACGTGGGCGTATGAGTGTTGCCGTCTATGTAATTTTGTATGACGTATACGCAATGGGGGTTTCCCGTTTTTTTATTAGTAGTAATGACACATATTTAGAGAAATACGGGTTTAAGGAAGTATTTGCGAGCTCAAATATAAGTTTGTTATATCCGGAGATCCCATAAAGAATATATATTTTTGATCAGAATAAAATTCTATGTCTATTTAGGCATATCCGTCTATCTGTCCGTCTGTAGAAATCACTATAGATATCACAATATTAAAGATATAGCTCAGAAAATTTGCACAGACATTGCTAGTATTCCTAGCAAGTTTTTATACCCTACACAACTATGTTGTCAGGGTATTATAGCTTTGTGCAGCCCCAAAAATTTGTAACGCCGCGAAATATTGGTCCTAGACCCACCTTTAAGTATACCGATCGTCATATCTCGACTAGCTGAGTCAATCTAGACATGTGTGTCCGTCCGTCCGTCTGTCCATTATAATTTGTAAACACGATAATGTAATTCCGATGATGGGACCCATTGACCACACCTTCTGGTACCGCCCCCACAAATGGTCAATAATTTCAATATTTATAAATCCAATATTAGGCGAACGAAACATCCCGTTTGAAACAAACTTTGCACAACATATTATCTCTACCAAGCCTAGATCAAGTTCGAAGATGAGAACCATTGGCCCACTATATTATCTCTACAAATCCTAGATCAAGTTCTCATCTCGAAAGGCTCAGTATTTTATAAAATTGTAAATTTTATTAAACTGAATAACAGATTTGGCCAAAATTTGAATTTGAAACCCCTTCGATACAAACCATACCATATATTAAACGAATAATAAAATCTGTGTTTAATCCCGAAGACATCCGTAAACCATAGGCTGAGCGTATATATCTGTCGGCAACACGGACTTTTGAGAAATGAGAACCCCAGGCAATTCGATTGAATATCGTGTCTGAAAGTTGAAATTTCGGGGTATCGTTATATGGGGGCCATACAAAAAGACTGAACCAAATTTCATCATTGTATCCCCATCCTCAAAATATTTTTTTCGAATACTTTTTTAATCTTGACACATTTGGTGGTTGATTGTGCTGATTAATCATCAATTGTAACGGTAAGAAAATCAGGCGCACTAACATCCGCCACTATGACCTTGTTACTTGGTGCTGAGATTTAGATATCAGCCAAGATCTGTAGTCATACCTCGATTACTCTGGTATTAACTGCAGTATCATACCAGATATTCACAATTTAAGGAGAAGTCCAGTTCGCTTCTCCAAGACTGAGGATACCAAAATGCTTAACTGGCTGGTGTCAGTCAGCCTCCGGCGAAAATGGACTTGTTTGTTTGTCGTTCGTATTCATAAGGGTCAATAGTTAGGTGAACACTAGCATAGCCAGTAAGGAAAGTAGTAAAGTCGGACTGGGCCGACTATATGATACCCTTCATCACTTTGGGTATATTGTACATATGTTTCCTTACAATTACATGGCAATGTTCCCTCGAAGGGACATATTCCTGTCTGTAACCTATGATAATTTTAATTTTATTCCGCCAGATTTAGGGTCGTCTGCGTACCATGGGACAAATTTATGGAAAACGATTTATAGTAAAATTACCGTAAAATTTTAATTTTAATCAGAATTCGAAATACATATGGAAGCTATGGATGCATCGGCACCAATTCCAATAAATCGGAATAACGTCACTCAAGTCTCTAATTGACACGTTATGCAAATTTTCGTAGTAATCGGACAAACATTGGGAGTTTAGTACACTATTTATGTAAAATCGGACGAATATCTATGTACATGTCGAATCTAAATCGAAATCTGAACCGATTTTTCCGAAACTTACCACACATCATTTTAGGCTCAATTTAGAACGCTATGGACTTTGGTGCACCATTTACATAAAATTGGACGAAAATTCATATTGAACCTATATCTAAATCTGAACCGGTTTTCACGAAATTTAACACGTATCGTAAAATCGTACGAAAATATATATGGGAGCTATATCTATAGCTGAACCGATTTTCACGAAACTTAGCAAGCATCATTATGGACCTAATTCAGTACCCTATGCAAAATATTGTGCAAATCGAGAGATATATAGGAACTTTGTTGCCCCATTTACCTTAAATCGGACGAAAATATATGTGGGAGCTATATCTAAATCTGAACCGATTTCTTCGAAACTTGACTCACGCCATTCTAGACTTATTCAGTACACTATGCTAAATTTCGTGGAAATCGAAAGATATATAGGGACTTTGGTGCACCATTAACCTAAAATCGGACGAAAATATATATGGTAGCTATATATCTATATCTGAACCGATTTTCACGAAACTTGACACACATCATTCTGGACCTAATTTATTGCCCTATGCAAAATTTCATGCAAATTAAAGATTTATGGGACTTTGGTGCACCATTTACTGAAAATCGGACGAAACTATGTACGGGAGCTTTATCTAAATCTGATCCGATTTTCTGCAATTTCAATAGGGTTCATCCCTGGGCCAAGTAAGTGACCTATGCCAAATTTCAACCAATTCGGATCATAAATGCGACCTGCACTTTGTTTACAATTTAGCATGGGCAGACGGATGGACGGGCGGAGAGACGGACATGCATAAATCGACTCAGAAAGTGTTCCAATGCATATTCTCAAAAGGAACCATGTGTATATCTCGATTCCTTTTGCGTGTTACAAACATATGCATAAAGACATAATACCCTGTACCACAGTGTGGCGAAGGGTATAATAAGTAAATTAGGCTTAAAATTTCTACATTCGAAATTTCTTCCTCACAGTGATCTTAATAAAATAAACCTAACATAAGAGTCTTTATAGCCACATCCCTTTCCGATTCATTTAATCAAAGTTCTCCTCAGGGACTTCTGAAATTTAAGCGTATAACTCGCAATTTCCATTCATCTGCAATATTTCTCCCATACCACTGTCCCGTCGAAGTGACACAGATTTTTTCATTCTTGGCGTCAATGATATTAAATTGAAAATAAACAAAAATAAGAACAGCAACAATACTACATCCATGCATCGTTTCTTAACATTTACTGGCCTTTATATTTGGCTACTGGTTTCTCTTCTGTGTGTTGTTGTTGTCGCCGTTTGTTTCCTTTGTGATGTTTGCCTCACATTCTTTACCACTCTGCAAACAAAAAAAAACACAAATTGGACTTTTGTCAAATTTTCAGTTGCCATTGGTGTTGCTGTTGTTGTTCACTTTGTTCCTTTGACCAGTCGCAGCAGCATCAGCAATGGTGTAAAGTGCCTTTAAGATATCATTTCTTTGTCGCCTAACCCAATGGGGGGGACAGTTTATTGCCGCACTCTGATATATTGCCATTAGCAATGCTGTAAAATTGGGTTTGTTGTTGAACAACACTATTGAACAATATTAGTTGCCATTTTTTGGCTGAGATAAATTTATTGAATTTAAGGACATTTTTTTAAAGAAAACAAATAAAAACCGATATGGAAAGTAGTAAAGTCGCACTATTTACATAAAATCGGACGAAAATATATAAGGTGGCTATATCTAAATCTGAACCTATTTTCATGAAAACTTATCACACATCATTCGAGACTTAATTCAGTACGCTATGTCAAATTTCGAGCTAATCGAAGAATATACAGGGCCTTTGGTGCACCATTTACATTATATCGGACGAAAATACGTATTACGAAACTTAGTGCACATCATTCTAGACTTAATCCAGTACGTTATGGGAGCTATATCTTGGTACATCATTTACATTAAATCGGACGAAAATACGTATGGGAGCTATATCTAAATCTAAACCGATTTTCACGAAACTTAGCACACAGAATTCTAGACTCAATTTAGTACGCTATGCCAAATTGCGTGCAAATCGAAAGATATATAGGGACTTTGGTACACCATTTACATTAAATCGGACGAAATTATATATGGAAGCTATATCTAAATCTGAACCGATTTTCACGAAACTTAGTACACATCATTGTAGACTTTTTTCAGTACGCTTTGCTAAATTCCGTGCAAATTGAAAGATATATAAGGACTTTATTCTAGACTCAATTCAAATTTCATGTCAATGTGCAATTTCATGCTAATCGAAGAATATACGCGGCCTTTGGTGCACCATTTATATAAAATCGGACGAAAATATATATGGGAGCTATGTCTAAATCTGAACCGATTTTTCCGAATTTTAATAGGATTCATCCGTGGGCAAATAAAGGATCTGTGCCAAATTTCATTTAATTCGGATCATGAATACTACCTCTGTGTAAACAAATACAATTTAACATGGGGAGACAGTCGGACGGACAGACGGACAGACGGACGGCCATTCATAAATCGACTCAGAACGTGATTCTATGCATATTATCAAAAGGAACCATGGGTATATCTTCTTTCCTTTTGCCTGTTACAAACATAGGCGCAAGGACAATACCCTGTGTCACAGTGTGGCGAAGGGTATAATGACGCTAAGTTCGGCAGGAATGAACTTTGTATACCCTCCTCCGTGATGTAGACCTACAAAATACCTACAATTTATTTTGATTTTTATATTGGGGCTATTCCATTTTAAATCTGCTGGACTGGTGTCTATACCCAAGGCGTTGTCCTTGAGCATAACTGGGATTTCATGGAAAATTTCAAAGCGATCAGCGCTATATATTTCCGCCCTCTAGTGTGGTAATAAGTTACTAAATAATATCTGAGTACGTAAGCACCTGTAAATATTTAAGTGTAACTTCTACATACGGGTATATGCGACCATATAATTGGTACCAATTTAAAGGCCAACCACTCCTCTTGAACATAATATAAACTTCTCCTTCATGGGCAAATGTATACGCCATAGAATACAAATTTTGTAATTTTTCACACAAAAGTCAGGGTTCATTTGGCCCGCTAAATGTTGACCAATCCTTATCAAAACAGGCATGCATTTTCTTTGGCCCGATCCCCTTCTCAAAATTCCCGATGTTCGGGCCATAATTGCGGCCTCTGGAGCGACCAGAAAAACGGACAAAAATTAAGTATTTGACCCATTTCATCCCTAAATATTTACCTATCTTTACCAAAAACAATAGGGGTCTTCATTGGCCAGAACCCATCCTACATGCAAAATTTCGTGGATATTGGTTCATAACTGTGTCCTATATCGTGTTTACAAATTATAATGGACAGACGGACGGACGGACACACATGTCTAGATCGACTCAGCTAGTCGAGATATAACGATCGGTATACTTAAAGGTGGGTCTGGGACCAATATTTTGCGGCATTACAAACTCTTGGGGCTGCACAAAGCTATAATACCCTGACAACATAGTTGTGTAGGGTATAAAAACACTGAAATAAAATTTATTCACAAAAGTCAAATTCGGATCACTAAATTTTTAAACCGGATTTGAAGATAATAAAATCGATTTTTATACCGGTTTTTATCAACCCCTGAATTTTCAATCATGTTTAACAACAACACTTGGTCGTGTGAAACCCTGCCGAGTGTGTTTATGCTAGAAAATATAAAATGTTTTTCAATGGAAATTTCAAGTTGGTACAACTTACCACTTAGTTCACCCCATGACAAAAATATATATAGCAGCCCACGTGTAATGATATTAAACAGTATTATATATATATATATATATATATGTCATACACAACATAGCTGCAGCACTCATTACCATAATTATTCCAATGTTGCCAATCGCATCTCCCAATCAAACGACAGGATAAAAAAGTGATCTAAAATCCAAAACAGCATAAAAATGTGAAAATTATTTAAATAATTGAAAAAAACCAACAACAACAAAGTAGTGTAAAAAACAAAAATTAAATAATTTACAAAATGATTATGTAGTAGATTTTTATACATACCTACTCTTCATAAACGAAAAACAAAACAGCCATTGAATATTAAAAAAAATCAATCCAACAAAACTCATCGATTTGATTGGACATCAGGCAAAAAACCCAAAACAACAACAGCAACAAAACATAAATCAAATTTACAAATCACCGAATCCAAACACAAAAACATCTGTAAATCAAACAACAGCAACGGATTAAGAGCATATTTTCAAAGGTATGTCTGAGCTGAAAGTTGTAACAAATAAAAAATAAAAACTTTACACAAATGAAATAATGCCAAAATCAATAGATTTTTTGCCAAAAACAAAAAAACTAAACATTCAAATTCAAAACTAATCTCTAGGCACTGAATCGTGTGTGCGTGCATATAGTAACACTATCTATGTATGTATATGTTGTACATATGTATGTATTTGTACAGCAAGCGAAAAACAATACATGTATTTTATTTTTTTTTATTTTTTTCGAACCAATGGCATTTTATCGCTTATAAAGCATAGCTAGATGTTTTAGTTTTTATTTTTATTTAGTTTTTATTTCAATGGCTAAATAAAAAAGTGTCTCAAAACACACAAAATTTTATGTAAACAAAATTATATTTTCTGGATTAAAATTATTAGAATTTCTAAGAAAAATGAATGGTCGATGACAAAACTTCTGTCATATAAAATTATCGATAATATTTCTTGCTATAGTGAGACATTTTCTATAAAAACGAAAATGGCTTAAAGATTGGTTTTTATAACAACTTATGTTGATCAAAATATTTTTCTGTAGTTACAAAATTATCGATATTTACCTGTTTGATAATCAATTATTCTCACAGACAAATATTCGATACCAAAAGGTTGATCGATAATAAATTCTTCTTTTCCATAAGAAATTTTTCTGTGGATAGAAATTTCGATAACATCATACAATAATTTACTTTTTATAAAAATGTGATTCAATAACAACTTATTCTGTAAAAAAATTTGATCGATAACAGCCTTCACTATGAAAACATTTAATCGATAACTATTTGTTCTTAAGAAATGATGATCGATAATGAAAATTATTCGATACTAAAATTTTCGCCTATGAAGTTGATCGATAACAATAAAAATGATTCGCTAATACAGGGTTGCCCATATTCGACGGACCCATGTTTTTTTTTTTTAATTGCTCGTCATCTTCGGCCATTTCGATGACTCTTTGGGCAACATTCTTTGCGTCAATTGAATTTTGTACGGGAACAAATTCAAATCAATGCGAATAATCCGTTGTAAAGTGGACCGAGCCATGCCCAACTGCTGAGAACGGCGTTTTTGGGATATTCTTGGGGACCTCTCAACACTGGCTCGCACGGCAGCGATATTCTCGGCCGAACGCCTTGGTCGATTCTTATATGGCCTCTTCGGATTAGAAAGAGCCTTACCAGTCGAAATTTTTCGTATAAACGCCTAATGGTGTTCTTAGAAGGCGCCTTTCTCACATTTTTTAATGTTTTAAAAGCACGTTGAGTTTTCACAATTGACTTCTTCTGTTGAATGTAAATTTCAACTATTTCAGAGCGCTCGTGGCGTACATTGGTTCATGGTAAAAATCTGCTTGGACTGACGCTTCAAACGCGGTATGTCATTAAGCGATGTGACATCTCTGTCAAAAGTTATGACGTTGCCAGATGGGTCCGTCGAATATGGGCAACCCTGCAAATTTGTCTATGGAAAGTTGTTTGGATAACAATCTCTTGATAACAATTTGGATAACAATCTCTTGCGGAAAAAATTAATCGATAACAACTTTTTCTATATAATAATTACTCGATAATGATTATTTTATTATAAACTTTATCGATAGGAATTTTTTCTCTTAACAAATGTGATTGATAATAACTACGGTCATGAAAACTTAAGCGATAGCAACGATAATACTTTAGCTCCGAAAAACTAAATCGATAATAACTTTTCTCTAGAGAAATGTTGACTGACATGTTCATATTGGATAACAACATTGTCTATGGAAACATATTTCGACAACAACTTTTTCTACAAGAAGTTTGATCGATATGCTATTAAAAACGTTATCGATAACATATTACTCTATAAACTTAATCAAACAACATACTATCTATGTAAACGTTTAAAGATAACATAATTTGCTATGGTTCGATAGCAACTTTCTCTACATAAAAGATGACCGATAACCAAATGTTATATTAAAAATTTTTTCAATATCTACATTTTCTATGAACAAGGTAACCGAATTTCTATATGAAATGTTTCAGATAACAGAATTTACTTTAACATTTTAATCGATAAGAAATTTTTCAATAGGCAAATTGTTCGATAACACCACAATTTGTCGAACTTGCATTCGATAACAATTTTTCTTTTACAGAATATGTGTTCGATAGTAAACAGTTCGGTGGAAGATGTCTTCGATAATAACATTTGCTATCGAAAATATTTTCGATAACAACATAATATAGAGAAAATGTCGTCAATAACTACATTTTCTGTGAAGTCTTACGTTCCTAACATCATTTTTGATGGATAATTACATCGATAACAAAATCTTATTTACAAATTATTTCGATAATCACATATACTTTTGAAACTGTTTTCGAGTTTTTGGTAGAAATATCCTCAATAACAACATTTTCAAGGGGAAATGGTATCGATAACAATATATTCCATAAGAAATGTTTTCGATAACAGAATTTTCTTTAGGGCAAAATTTCTATAATGACGTTTTTTACAAAAAAAACTTCGAAAATAAGATTTTCGAAGGGATAATAAGATATTCCAAAGAAAACATTTTCGATAACCAATTTTTTTATAGAAACTATTTTCTACTATAGAAACAATATATTCCATAAGAAATGTTTTCGATAACAGAATTTTCTTTAGAGCAAAATTTCTAAAATGACGTTTTCTATATCGATAACAATATATTCCATAAAAAATGTTTTCGATAACAGAATTTTCTTTAGGGCAAAATTTCTATAATGACGTTTTTTACAAAAAAAACTTCTAAGATTTTCAATAAAATTCCAAAAAAACAAAAATTTTTTTATAGAAACTATTTTCGAAAACAATTTTCTATAGGAAATATTGTCAATAGTAAAATTTTCTATAGAAAATGTTACTGATAACAAAATTTGCTAGAGAAAATGTTATCAATAATAATATGTTGTAGAAAGAATGTTATCGATAACGACATTTTTTATAGAAATTGTCTTCTATTACAAAATTATCAAAAATGAAAATATTTTCAAAATGTCTTCGACAACATAATTTTTTATAACAACAATTTCCAAAAACAAGGTCTTCGATAACAAAATTTTCTCTTAAAAATGTATTGGACAAAAAAATTTCCAAAGAGAATTTTCTATAGAAAATGTTACCGATAACAATATTTTCTAGAGAAAATTTTATCGATAATAATATTTTGTAGAGGAAATGTTTTCGATAACAATATTTTTTATAGAAATAATCTTCGATTAATACATATTCTATTGAAAATGTCTTCGATTTTTCTATTCTAAATGCCTTCGATAACAATATAATCTATAGAAAATGTCTTCGCTAACAAAATTTTCTATAGAAAATATTTTAAATAATAACATTTTCTACAGAAAATGTTTCCGATAACAATATTTTCTATAGAAAATATTCTTAATAATAATATTTCATGGGGAAAATATCTTCGATTACAACACTTTCTATTGTAAATGTTTTCGATAACAATATCATATATTGAAAAATATTCGATAAAAATATTTCCTTATAGAACCTGTCTTCCATAATATAAATTCAAAATCAAATCGATTACATCTCTTTCGTTTGATAACATTTTGAAATGCAACCCAACTGTATAATGGCTGTTACACAAATCGCAAACCATATCAGAATAGAATCGAAAAATAAAAATTATGTGTTCCCTGATTACCAATAGATGTGTGTATGCAATTTATTTATTTTTTCTCATTTCTGGCAATTTATCGGTTTTATCGATGGTCTTTGTTTTCATTTGTGATGCCTATAAACGATTTGTAAATATTACACAATAGCAAATAAAACTGAAAATGCCGAGAAGCGTACCATAACAGCTGTGGTTCAAGACCACACACAGCAAACATTAACAATCACCAACCAGAAGATGAAAAAAGAAGAAAAAAAGGAATGCAGAAAACAACAACAAAAGTAGACAATGATTAGAATAGTAAGGCATAACAAAAAAATAAAAGTGCATTGAAAACAAATGCTAAATAAAGGAAAAAAATTCAATTGTTATTGAGTAATGGAGCACGAAAATGCAAATTCAAATACAAATGCATTACAGCTGTTACACCAACACACACACCCTCATACATTCATATACGCATATTAGCACTCAAGGCACATAATCCATCCATCTACCTACCACTTTATTAGTGGTATTTGCCCATATCAACTCAACTCACATGAAAACGAAAACAGAAACGTGACAGTCACTGACTGACACACTTGCAAGTGAGCTATAATTTTTGTCTTTGTATTTGCTTCGGCTGCTGTTGTTGCCATTGCTGATTTGCATACATGAATGTATGCAAAAAAAAAGAAACAAATAATGGTAAACGTCTAATAATGAACCATTTATATATATATATATATGTATGTATAATCTGAATGTAATGTTTGTGAAGTTTGAATGTTGCTGGAAGGAAGTAATGCCACAACTGAAGTGTGTAGTTTTTATACCCTTCACCACACTGTGGTACAGGGTATTATGTCTTTGTGCATATGTTTGTAACAGGCAACAGGAAAAGGAGATAGACACATGGTTCCTTTTGAGAATATGCATAGAATCACTTTCTGAGTCGATTTATGCATGTCCTTCCGTCCGTCCATGTTAAATTGTAAACAAAGTACAGGTCGCATTTTTGATCCGAATTGGATGAAATTTGGCATAGGTCACTTATTTGGCCCAAGGACGAACCCTATTGAAATTGGGAAAAATCGGTTCAGATTTAGATATAGCTCCCATATATATTTTCGTCCGATTTAATGTAAATGGTGCACTAAAGTCCCTATATATATTTCGATTTGCACGAAATTTGGCATAGCTAATGAATTAGATATAGAATGATGTGTGTTGAGTTTCCTGAATATCGGTCCAGATTTAGGTATAGCTCCCATATATATTTTCGTCCGATTTTATGTAAATGGTGAACCAAATTTCCACGAAATTTGGCATAGCATACTGAATTAGTTCTAGAATAATGTGTGTTGAGTTTCCTGAATATCGGTCCAGATTTAGATATAGATCCCATATATATTTTCTTCCGATTTAATGTAAATGGTGACCCAAAGTCCCTATATATCTTTCGATTTGAACGAAATATAGTACAGCGTACTGAATTTATTTTAGAATGATGTGTGTTAAGTTTCCTGAAAATCGGTCCAGATTTAAATATATATTTATTTTTGTCCGATTTAATTTAAATTGTGTATCAAAGTCCCTATATATATTTCGATTTGCAGAAATTTGGCATAGTGTAATGATTTAGATTTAGATATAGCTCCCATATATAGTTTCCTCCGATTTAATGTAAATGGTGCACCAAAGTCAATATATATCTTTCGATTTGCACGGCATAGCGTAATTAATTAGGTCTAGAATGATGTGTTAAGTGTCGTGAAAATCGGTTCAGAGCTAGATATAGCTCCTATATATCTTTTCTTCCGATTTTATGTAAATTGTGCACTTAAGACCCAAAGTTTGTCTGATTGTCACACAATTTTGTACAATGAACTGTAGTTAATAATATGTTAATCTCTGGCAAGTCTCATTGAAATCGGTTCACATTATATATATATATATATATATCTATAGCACCTCTATATCTGACCAAATGAATAATTTAGTATAGGTTGCAGAATGACATGTTTATGGTCCTTTAACGTCTGTTAGGATTCACCTGTTGAATATACCCAAAGTGGTGAAGGGTATCATATAGTCGGCCCCGTCCGACTTTACTACTTTCCTTACTGATTTTAATATATTTTGTTAAAGAATATTTATACATCTAGCCCAAAAGGCGTAGATTTTTGAAGAATATTTTTTAGAGTAGCCTGCAAGGCATGTATTCTTTAAAGAATATATTTTAAAGAAGCCTGCAAGGCGTGGATTTTTTAAAGAATATTTTTTAGAGTAGTCTGCAAGGCGTGTCTTGCTTACAGAATATTTTTTAAAGAAGCATACAAGGCGCGAATTTTTTAAAGACTATACTTTAAAGAAGCCTGCAAGGCGTAGCTTGCTTAAAGAATATTTTTTTAAAAAAGCCAGCAAGGCGTGGCTTTCTTTAAGCAAGCCACGCCTTGCAGGCCTTTTATAAAGAAGCCTGAATATTTTATCAAGAAGGTGCCCACAAATCATGGATTTTTAAAGAACATTTTTTCAAGTCGCCCACATGTCGTGGATTTTTTAAAGAGCATTGTTCAAGTCGCGCACAAGTCGTGGATTTTTTAACCATTTCAGGTAGCTCACATGGCGTGGATTCTATGAAACTATATTATGTTGTTTTCCTGCGGAACCCCGACATTGGCCCCTTTATGTTCACTAATATCACGCGAATATCGAGGGAAAATACATATAAGGCAATTCTATAAGAAAAAAAGAAGATGAAAGCGAAAAAAGCCTATAAAGAAAACTCAAAAAATGGAATTGCATTTTAGTTTTATTTTTTGCTTACAAAAACAAAATAAAAAAGTCCAGTTACACTGGCCCAGTACCCATGGCCCACTTTTCGTTTTTCTATGTTGGCTGCTCTTTTGTTGGTTTTGTTGTCAACACTATTGCTCTACATCTAGCTATCTGCAACTATGGCTGTTGTTGATGTGTTACACTTGATTCTGGTCACGTTAGAAACAATAACAACAAAAACAGAAAGAATGAAGGAAAAAAATCACACAGAGGTACTGTAGGACAACAAAAAAGAAACCAACAAATAAAAAGACAACAACAAAAACAAAAAGACAACTACGATAACCGCCAAATGCAGCAACGAACGAACAGTCGACGACACAGGGAATATATGAAAACCACAAGATAAAGTTGAATACAAAACATGAAGAACATAAAACTCACCAACTACGATAGCAAAAAAAAAAAATAAATAGCAGTAAAAATTGAGAAAAAGCGTACATACGAACTGCACTGAAATGCGGTTAACCACAAACAATCGGCCAAGATAAATACTTTTGCTGTCAGTTAACAGTCGAGTCGAGAATGGTAGATGGAAACATTGAAATGGAAAATTTGCAATAATTATCTGCAATTCGGTTACCTGTGTAAGGTTTATATTCACATCATTTTTTTTTTTTTTTTGATAATGTAATGGTACGTTTACATTTGTAACATGGAACTTGAACATTAAAAAACATAAATACGTACATATTTGTGAACTTCCTACCATAAGCCCTTATGGCGTATACTTTATGTTCACAGAATGTATACGCCACCATTGACTATCATTTTTAGGAAATGGCTGGCTTCTTAAACAATTATTCGTTTAAAAAAATCCAAGCTTTGGAAGGACGACTACTTGAACAAATATTCTTTAAAAAAATCCACACCTTGAATAGCTGACTACTTGAAAAAATATTCGTTTAAAAATCCACGCTTCTTATGGACCTTTAAAAATATTCGTTTAAAAAATCCACGCCATCTGTGCTACTTGAAAAAGATTCTCTTAAGGGGACCCCACCATTCTCGGGGTCAACATTTTTTTGATTTAGTTCGAATCTACACTAATTCAAGAATGTCCCTACAAAATTTCAAGTGAAAATCTCAAGAACTCTTGAAGATATAGCCTATTTATTTGCTCAGCTTCAAGTGACGGCTAAAGGGCTTCTCAAACTTTAAACGCGTTTTTCTCTTTTGCGAATGGCGGGCACGATAACTCAAAAACTATTGTGCTACTTTAACAAATATTCGTCTAAAAATCCACGCATTGTGGGCTACTTAAAAAATCCTCACCTTGAATGGCTGGCTACTTGAAAAAGTATGTGTTTAAAAAATCCACTCTTCATAAAGACCTTGAATAATATGTGTTAAAAAAATCCATAGAAATTAAAAAAATCTTATAGAAATTAAAAATAATTTAAAAAATCCACGCCTTGAAAAATCCACACCTTGAATAGTAGGCTACTTGAAAAAATATTTGTTTAAAAAACCCCCGCAATCTGCCAACTTCAAAAAAATATTCTTTAAAAAACCACGACTTCTTTAAAAAACCCACGCAATCTGCCAACTTCGAAAAATATTCTTTAAAAAATACGCGGCTTCTGCACCTTGAAAAATATTCTTTAAAAAATCCACGTCTTGGATGGCTGGCTACTTGAAAAAAAATTCGTTTAAAAAACCCACGCCTTGTGGGCTACTTGAACAAATATTTTTTAAAACATCGACGCTTTCTGGGCTACTTGAAAAAATATTCTTTTAAAAAAGCCACGCCTTGAATGGCTGGTTTCTTTGAAAAATATTTTTTAAAAAATCCACGACTTGGATGGCTGGCTACTTGAAAAAATATTCTTTAACAAATCCACGCCTTGTGGGCTACTTAAAAAATATGCTTGAAAAAAATCCAAGCCTTGTAAGGTGGGCTACTTGAAAAAACATTGGTTTATAAAATTCACACCTTGGATGGCTGGCTATTTTAAAAAATAAGTTTTTTAAAAAATCCAAACCTTGAATGGCTACTTGAAAAAAAATATTCTTTAAAAAATCCACGCCTTTGATGGTTTGGTGGTTGAAACAATAATTTTTTAAAAAAACTTATGCTTCTTATCGATACTGATGAAATATTCTTCGGAAAAATCCACTCTAGATCACGCTATAGGCCTTGTAAAATGCCTTTTCCTAAGCTCCACTGCAGCATTTTTCAAACAATAACCAATCATATATTTTATCTATCACTTTTTTTGGCAATTATCTCTTATTTATATTTGTTGTTGTTGTTGTTCTTATTGCCAAGCAGAATTACTGTTGTTATTGTTATTTTCAATCTGCCAAAATGGAATGCTATAAAAAGAACACTTCATTATTGTCAGCTTGTCAGAGCAACGTTATGCGGTCGATATAAATTTATACCACAATTTTAGAGAACGTTTTTTTTTTTTGTTCTCAATTTTTCTTCTTCTCTATAAGTGTACTTGTGTGTGTGTGTTTATATTTATATACTCTTAACTGCTACTGCTGTGGTGTCAAAAAAAGAAACAATAACAATGTCCTTATGAATGTATTTAAATTATGGCCCACTTTATTTTATTTCGTTAGTGTTTTATTTTATTTTTTGTCGGTCTCACTCCTTTTGCCATTTACGTTCCATGCCCATTACAGGCGTACCGCACACACACATACACAGACTCACATTAGTGTGCATGTAAGCGTAATAAATATAGAGAACTGGGAAAATTTATGAGTGCGTATATATTTTGAAAGCTTACTGACACATAAACGCACTCATAAATGTCTAATGACACTGGGTGACTATGTGTGAGTGTGTGTGCGTTTGTTTGGAAATTCTGTGGATTTGTTGATGATGCTACAAACTCAAACACATGCACCGCATACAACACAGCGTATACGGTGTATTTGTGTGAGTGCGTATCATGAGTAATATGCACTTTAAATAAAAATATATGTGTAAGGATATGTAAGTAATTTCAAAAATTATTTTTAACATTAATTTGAAATTAATTGTCATGGGGTAGATGAGGGGTTATGACCATATGTGACAGTAGTTTGTGGGTGGTATAATTTTGTGTGAAAAATAAAAATAGCTGAAAATCACTAACAATATATTTAATAATAATTCCCAAAATAATTTCTTTGAAAACTTTCTCTTTGATTTATTTTTAAACGAATATATCTCGAGGCTTGCAATATAATAACATAAGGAGATTGATAACCCTTGGCAACACCTCTACATGTGCCACACAAAAATATTTTCAAAATTAAAATTTTATATTCGTCATTGCCTTTTCAAATAATTCAGAAAATTGCAAACAGCTTAAAGGTGGTTCCTTCAAGCCATAAATATATTTTTAATTTCTTACACAAAAATGGATTCTTTTAACAATTTTTAAAATAATTGGAATTATAGTTTACCTCAAGGAATGTAAGAAATTCAATTTAAAAAATCAACGCGTTGGACGGCTGCCTACTTGAAAAAATATTCTTTAAAAAATCCATGCCTTGGATGGCTGGCTACTTGAAAAAAATATTCTTTGAAAAATCCATGCCATGGATGGCTGGCTTCTAGAAAAAATATTCTTTAAAAAATTCACGCCTTGGATGGCTAGCTACTTAAAAAAAATATTCTTTAAAAAATCCATGCCTTGGATGGCTGGCTACTTGAAAAAATATTCTTTAAAAATCCATGCCTTGGATGGCTGGCTACTTGAATAAATGTTCGTTTAAAAAATCCACGCCTTGGCTGCCTGGCTACTTGAAAAAATATTCGTTTAAAAAATCCACGCCTAGGTCTGCTGGTCCTCTACCAAAAAATATTCATTTAAAAAATCCACGCCTTGGCTGGCTGGCTACTTGAAAAAAATATTCTTTAAAAAATCCACGCCTTGGATGGCTGGCTACTTGAAAAAATATTCGTTTAAAAAATCCACGCCTTGGATGGCTGGCTACTTGAAAAAAATATTCTTTAAAAAATCCACGCCTTGGATGGCTGGCTACTTGAAAAATATTCGTTTAAAAAATCCACGCCTTGGATGGCTGGCTACTTGAAAAAATATTCGTTTAAAAAATCCACGCCTTGGATGGCTGGCTACTTGAAAAAATATTCGTTTAAAAAATCCACGCCTTGGATGGCTGGCTACTTGAAAAAAAATTCGTTTAAAAAATCCACGCCTTGGATGGCTGGCTACTTGAAAAAATATTCTTTAAAAAATCAATGCCTTGGATGGATGGCTTTGAGAAAAAATATTCTTTAAAAAATCCACGCCTTGTAGGCTACTTGAAAAAATATCCTTTAAAAAATCCACGCCTTCTGGGCTATTTGAAAAAATTTCCTTTAAAAAATCAACACCTTGGATGTCTGGCTACTTGAAAAAATATTCTTAAAATATATATCGGTTATAATAATTTTAAGTCTTTCTTAGTATAAGTTTAGAATATATTTATTGTTAAAATATGGAGTTTAATTAATATTTAAATTTTTATATAAAATATCTGGTTATTTAATCCCTCCCTTTATATTCCATTTGGTTTGTTCATTTATTCTAAGATTTTTTGTAGTTAACATTTCTATGTATTTTTAGAATATCTACCAAAACAAAAATTAAAATCCTACAAATTCTCCACAGTTTCAAATATATGAAAAAAATTAAGTAGTAGATTTTTGTTTTTCATAAATTTTAATTTAAAAATAATAAAATTTTCCCCTTGTATCACAACATTTCATTATACACTAGACCACAAACAAACAAACTTAAATACAACAACTAACATGTTTTTTAATTAAATATATCAAAACTTTTACGTATCGTATTGGCAAAAAAAAAAGAAACAAACAAAATGTCATCCATTAATTTGATCATAATGTAACTAAATGAAATTAACTAATGAAATGTTTTTCCACTCTTTTGTGTTTTTTTTTATTTTCTCCATTTTTATATATATAACATGAAAATCGTATATATATAAATAACCAAAAAAAAATCCCCCCACCTTGGTCCAACTCCTACAACAACACCACAACACACAAATGCATTGAAAAAAATAAATCAACCAACAAATCTAACCATTCAACCCCAACCTAAACCAAACGACATGTTCCCTCCTTTTTAACGACCTTTTCATCAACAACGACGACGACGATGATGATGATGTTGTACAACAAATAATGGTTTGTTGTTGTTTGGAAATCTGAAAATTGAATGACAACTATGATAACAACAAATACAAACAACGACGGCGATGACGACAACGTTGATGATGATGATATGACGGCGGCGGCTAATGATAACAACAACAATAACAATGATTATGATGCACTATGATGTATATGTGTGTGTATGTGTGTACCCAACTTCCTTGGTATTTATATGTACGCGCACGTGTGTGTGTGTGCCTGTGTGTTCTTGTTATATCCGTTACCACAACCCACATACTATCCCTGTACCCCACAACAATAACAACAACAAAAATTTAAAAAAACAAATACGTTACTCAATTTAAACCAATCAATGGCATCATGGTCTCCCACCTGCAACCTTTATCTGTGCTTGACTATAACGTGGGCGCGTGTGTGTGTGTTTATGTGTACATCTGTGTGCGTATCAAACGGCTCTCTGACCTATCCATGTGTGTATTTGGTATCTATGGGGTCATATATTTTACTATTACACTACTCTCATCAATGGACATTGCGAAAACAACTGAATGGCCGAAAATACAAAACCCAAAATGAAAAAAAATTAATTGGTGCTGACCCCCTGCCATCCTACAAAAACAAAAAAAAAACTATTCACTCACACAATGCAACGCACAGGTAAAAAGCCAACAGGCGGCCCCAGTAATATCGGCAGTGTCGGTGTCCACAATGCATTGACGTCGGGCGATTTACAAATTCATGCAAATGTAAGAAGAATAATCTCAAATTGTAATTTTCCTTTCTTTATACGTTATTTTTGTTTTATTTTTATTTTTTATATTTATATATTTGTTTGTATTTTCTTTGTATTTTAAAAATTTATGGGTCATTCCATACACAGGAATATATATTTTTTTAATATTTAATGTGCTTAAAATTTGAAATAATGGACAAATCTGGATCCTTACAATGATCATAGTGGATAATATGGAATGAAATCGATTTTTATTTTAATCGGAACATTAGATTAGGGTTTTAAAATAATTAGTAAATCGTACTTAATATAAAAATTAAATGGACCATTTGATGAGGAGCTACCAGAAGAATATTATGATTTGAAAAGTTTGGATCAAAACGGATATCCATTCGATTCATAACTAGAACGCAATTTTGAAATCTTATAACAATTTGTTTGAATGTCTTTTCCTACTTCTTGAAACCACATGTCCTCCACATTAATTTCTTCAATTATAGACAAGAAAAAAGTGGTTATATCATTTAACGGTATCGAACACCATTGACTGTTTGCGCTTAACCTTTCTCATTTTTCCTTAAAAAGGTCCAATGATTCGTCCAGCCCATAATCCACTCCGAACAGTGATATGTTGAGGAGGCATTTGCTTCTCGTGAATCACTCGAGGATTTTCCTTATTCCAAATGAGACAAATCTGCCTATTGACGAAGCTATCGAGACTGAAGTCACTAAAATTGATTTTATCGGCAAAATCAGAATTTTCGTGTTTCGCAATGAGATGGCGTTTTTAATTCGTGATTCACTCCAATTTTACTGACATCGTACCTCCTACTAGCAAAAAAAATGTTTAAATTTTAAACTATAAAAACTTTAAATATTATAAAATTGTCAACACTATAACATTTTATGCGGGCATGTACCAGAGATGGTAGCTCCAATCTCCAGACATTTTCATGATTTTGTAACGTATGTATTTTACGTCGGAAATGTATGTAATTTAAGTCACTGTTTATGTAGGGCATACAAATTAAATACTGACATGTTCTTCTTTGCCATAATATTAGATGTAGGCCCACGTAGCATTTACCGATCTTCTCTTTGTATAGGTGAATGCGTGACCTAGTCTTTATGGTCGCAGACTCACCTAAGTAACCTTCACAGATTACAGTTAGACGATTACAAATGTTGAGGAATTTAATAACAGGACTTTTGGTAATAGTTCAAATGAAAAAAAAAAAACAGTAGGGAAAGTTCAAAAGACGGACGGGGCCGACTCTATGATACCCTTCATCATTTTGTGTACATACGAGAGATGATCATATGTACAGGGCCGACTATATGATACCCTTCATCATTTTGTGTACATACGAGAGATGATCATATGTACAATATCCTTTATATATGGATGCTTAACCTGAAATGTCTTCAATCCAATCCTCTGTGCCATATTTCATGTAAAGCGAAAATTCATAGGCTCCTTCATTTGCATAAAATCGGACAAAAATATATGAGGGAGCTACATCTACACCTTAACCGATTTCAATAAAAAATATGATGCAAAAAGAACAGGATCTATGATGCCCCATTTACATAAAATGGGACTGAAGTATAAATCTGAACCGCGGACCTGCGGTAATTTCAGGGCGCTGTGCAAAACTTTATCTAAATCGGACAAACATTGACATTATGTTGCACCATATCCATAAAATCGAAAGAAACTGTATATGGGAGCTATATCTAAATCAGAACCGACATACATAAATATGAGCCTAATTCAGTAGGCTGTGCAAAATGTTGTGCCAATCGCCCTAAATTTAACTCTTTGGTGCTCCATTTACATAAAATCGGACGAAACAATATATGGGAGCTATATCTAAATCTGAACCGATTTCAACAAAACAATCAAGACTTAAGTCAGTACTCTGTGCAAAATGTTGTCTCTATTGGACCAATATTGGGATTTTGGTGCAGCATTTACATAATATCGGAGGATTTTTTTATCTGAACCGATTTTCTCTAATTTCAATAGGGTTCGTCCTTTGGCCAAATAAGTGACATGTGCCAAATTTCATCCAAATCGGATCATAAATGCGACCTGTACTTTGTTCACAAAAATACATGGACTGCGGGACATGCCTAAATCGGCTCAGAAAGTGATTCTATGCATATGGGTATATCTCGATTATATTTGCCTGTTACAAACATACGCACAAAGACATAATACCCTGAACCACAGTGTGGTGAAGGGTATCAAAATAAATATTTCTATATTTGTATGCCATCGAAATATTCACTGGAATGCTCATACTCAATAGAGCTTTGAAATTCTGCTCATACGGGTATGTACATTGGTACCACTTCTGGTTCTTGTCTGGAATATTATTTTTGGTTTGGTACGTTTTGTTATAGCGCCCATATAACAGTATCTCCTATTATTCGAAATGTTGGCTATTTTGAGAACATTTTCAACTTAATTGACTGTAATTTGATAATATGATTTCTCATGATTTAGGGTAGTCGCCGTATAGTAGTACATCTCTATGAAAATTTTTGACATGTTTTGGGGTAGTCTCTATTTTACAGGGTTTACCCATAAGCATATGACATTCATCCCCGTTTTTCAATCTCTCGAATTTTATATCGTAGGTTATCATTGAGTGTCAAATCAGCCCACCAAAATTTATCAATATCCGTGAACGTTGTGGTATAGACCCCATGTAACTCCCAAAATTCGATATTTTATGGAGTTTGGGTACGTTTGCCAAGCGAGTTGCAAATCTGACTAGCAAGATCCAAGATCTGGTCCAAGATTCCTGGTAGTCTTCATATAACAGTACTCCCCAATATTAAAAAATTTGAGAGTTTGGGATCGTTTTTCAAACGAATTAGCTGTAGTCACTTCTGACTACATTTTGGCATTATGAAGTGACAGTAATTTGGCATTCCAGTACCCTGGTGGGTAGAAAACTTCTTCACAGAAGATGTTCATAGGATCATAAAAAAGAATGAAGCAGGTCTTTTATATAAATTGGAAATCCCCATAAGCACGTGTTAAGGCCAAAATATGGACTTCTATTTTTATTTTTCTGTTGACACCTCAGAATAAAAAATGCCCAAAATGGACCTTAACTTGGGCTATACCAAATCGTGGACATGTTTTGAAAATATAAAATACAAAAAAATGGATAGGGCCTATCTATGCGGGCTATGTCATAGCACTAACATCTATTAGGTGTATATTGTAGATTTTTGCACCAATTACCACGAACCTTTTTCTGAGCGTGATCTTAAGAGAGCCACCATTTTCGGAAGTAGTCTGGGAGAAAACATAACAATAAATACGAGTAAATACTTTTTGTTAAAAGTTTTTTTTTCAATATTTGTAAAATTAAAGTCCCTAGAATACTTCGAATAGAAGTTATGAACATAATATTTTCTTTAAATTGTATGGAATGACCCATTATTATATAGTAATTATTATTATTTTATTTTTTTTTTTTTTGTATTTTTATTATGCACCACTGAAAGAAAAAGTTTCCAAATTTTACTAACAATCTGTTACAAAAAAAAAAACCAACTTGAATGAAATTCTGCAAAATTGTTTACATCATTTATTTTTTTATAAACTTTTTGGCACCAAAAAAATCTACTTCAAATTTTCTCAAAATTACTATTTTTAATAATTTTCTTTATATGTACAAATGTGTTATTTATGTGTTATATACGTGTGTTGGTATTATTTCTTTTATTATTTTAAATGTTGTTAACTTCTGTTTTTGGTTATGATTTCCATTTTTCTGGATCCCAAATATCGTTGTGTGGACAGTATTCCGGCATTAATTTTCATTGCACTATCCAGCCAAAATGCACCATCACTTTGAAAAAATCAGCTCTTGTTTGTAGTAGAGCATTTCGAAAAAAAATAAACACTCGATGACGTTGTTTTTGTGTGTGTGTATGCGTGTGTATTTTTTTACCAGCCGTGCTAAGCCAAAAACATTACACACATTTATTTGTTGTTGATGTTGCTGTTCTGTACCTGATGTGATCCTTCCTACTGAATTGTGTGTCTTGCTAAAATATGTTTGTTCTCTACTTTTGATTTTGTCACTTGTTCAATTGTTTTCCTCTTCTAACTATTTGGAACAAGAAATGAAAACATGATCTCCTTGTCACACTACTATACACCACAACTGTTACTTTGCTTTCACTCTCACGCCATTTCTTTTTCAACCGAACAATATCGATTCTCTTTTAATGAAAGAGAAAAACCAAACACAAATGTATTTCCTTATTTAAATGTTTTTTTTTTTTCATTTCCTTTCTTGTCTCTTCACAACATTTACGACTGATGGTTTTTGTACAGATTTTCATATTTTTTTTTTAGTTTCAAATTTTCTTTTGTATGCCTATGAAAATGTGGAAAATTTGCATGGATATCGTAACGCTGTTTTCCTCCTCCCCTCTCTTTATCTCTCGTTCTCTCTCTCTCTCTGTAATTTTCTTATTGATCTAAGATTGATTTCGTATATTTCTATAATGAAACACTAACTATATACGTATATGTATTTAAAATATGTACGTCCTATGGTATTTAAATATACTAAAATATACATATAAACAACCAAAATTTTCTTCCAAACAAAATACTTCTTCAAACACCAACACGCAAACATTTGCTACAAGCCACACCATACATATGAACAAAAAGCTACGTTTTCTTAAACTTTTCTTCACAAAGACATTTGCAGTAAAAACTTTTCTACAACACAGCTCACATAAACACACACACACCACCACCACTCTACCGTAACACTTACTCCTACTTTTCCAACTTAAAAAAAAAAATCCACTATATAATTACTTTTTTATATACTTTACTATAGGTTACAGGTTAAGTACATAATTTTTTCTTTTATTATTATTTATAAATATTGTGAAAATAATATCCAGAAGTTGAAAAATGTATATTTTTTATGTGCATCCAAAATTTTTTTAGTAATAAATATTTGAATAACTGTGCCAGGTGCAGAACAATAATCAGACCAATATTTAAAACTTTTCTTATTGAAATGTTCTACCCAGAGAGCTCAAAATATAAATTTGCAATCACTTTGGCATGAAAAATGGGTTCAAAATCCTAACAAGTGAAAAAGCGTTAAGTTCGGCCGGGCAGAACTCTGGATACCCTCCACCATAGTTATACTGACAGTATTTTAATTGTTTATCCAATATTTTAATTGTTTATCTCAATTCTTTCCTTCAGGAGGTACCACTATATTGAGGAGATGGCTAAATGTCTGCCGACATATTTCATTATTGTCATGTTTGAGTTTTTTTTATCACAATATCTTTAAAAGACGGAATGCTTACAACAGATGCCTAAAACGTCTTTGTAGGGTAAAAATTGGCTATTTCCCGTAACGACTACCCAACCGCAACACACGGAACATCTGATTTGTTTTAATATAAAACAGGAGGTTATATGGGGACTACCCCTAAAAAGGGATGAATATTAATAATTTTTGGTGGGGAGATTTGGTACCATATACGACTACAAAATACCAATTTTCAGCGAATTCGGTTGAAAAACGCGCTCAAGAACCTCAAAATATCGAAAATCGGGGGTACCTTTATATGGGGGCTATTCAAAAATATTGACCTATATTTATAGTTTTTTTGTGGAGAGAATTGCTGCCCAATAAGAACACAAATTACTAAATTACAACCAATTCGGTGAAAAAATCCGGTCAAAACCCCCAAAAACTGGAAATTGGGAGGTACCCTTATATGGGGGCCACCAGAAAAAGCGGACCTATATTAATAATTTTTAGTGGGGAAATTTGGTACCCAATAAGAACCCCATGAACCAAATTTCAGCGAATTCGGTTGAAACCCTCGCTCAGGAACCCTTATATGGGGGCTATCCGATAATATGGACCCGTATTTACAAGTTTTAGTGGAGAGATTTGCTACCTAATAAGAACTCAATGTACAAAATTTCAGCGAATTCATTCGAAAAACGCGCTCAAGAACCTCAAAGTACCGAAAATTGGGGGGTACCCTTATATGGGAGCAATGCCTAAACGTGGACCTATAAAGATCATCTTCGAACTTGACCTGCCTGCAGACAATAGACGACTCTATGCAAAATTTTGCCGATCTATCTCAATTCGTTTAGACACTAGAGTGGTTACAACAGACAGACAGACGGACAGATAGACGGACAGACGGACATGGCTATATCGTTATAGAATTTTACGCTGATCAAGAATATATATACTTTATAGGGTCGGAAATGATTATTTCGAGGAGTTACAAACGGAAAAACAAAATTAATATATCCTACATACTATGGTGGAGGGTATAAAAATACTGAAATATACAGGGTATTTTTATTTCCCATACATTAGATAACACCTAATCCTCTTCATCCTAAAAATGCCGAAAATCGGTTGGTACAGTTATATAACCATACTAGGATGTCCTGTTATAGAATTCGAGAACGTTTTCTCATATAATTCTAGTCTGCAATAACAATAATTATCCCACAAGGCCAGGAGATATTTCTACTGAAAATCATACACCCTTAAAGAAGAACAAGAGCTATTTTCATATAAAACCAAGGGTCTAATTATATTACAGGAACATATGTTTGAAAAGTTTTCTTATAGAAGGCCAGACAGTTTCCTTAGATATTTCTCAAACAAGAAAACACTTCGTTAAGTTCGGCCACGCCAAGCTTTTTATACCCTTCACCACGTGGTGTTCATTCGAAATTTCTCAAATTGGTCGAAACATTTATATACAGACTATGTTATAGCATTATGTGAAAAAATTATGTTCCAAATTACAGGCACTTCGGTTGAAAAACATTCCGCCAATTAAACGATACATTTATATGGAGACTACTTAAAGAAGTATTTATTTACCAGGAAACCGATATGCCAAGAATAGACTTTACGACGAAAAAGTTCGGTTAATAAAATAATAATACCGAAAATGAAATGGAGCTATGTCAAAACTTGGTCCGATATATACAACATTGTATTTTACCCTAAAATATCCAAAAACAATTACTACAATGTAAAAATGCGGCTATAAGTTTCTGACATCTCCATTGTCAGTATATGGGGGCTATATCAAAATATGGACCTATATTGATAATTTTCAGTATATACATTGCAACATTCAAGAACCCTTTATACCAACTTACAGCTGTATCGAGACAGACAGACATACGGTCATGGTCATCGACACAAAATGTTATTCGGATCAAGAATATATATACTTAATGAGTTCTCAGGTCAATATTTCGAGGTGTTGCAAACGGAATTACAAATTTTATATCAACTTCACCTGGTGTAAGTTATAACAATTCTTCTGGGAAAGTTTAGAAGATCTTTATATAGATTCTTCATAAAGAAGACAAGAATATCTTATTTTATAAGACCTGAAGAACTTATTATGAAGGACGTATTCTTATAAATGACCTGAAGGACTTCTAATAAAATACATGAAGGGTTTTACATAGAAAGGAGAGATAAACTCCTAGTCGCTTTTCTCATAAAAAACCGAATTACCTCTTTAGAAGACCAAAAACCGAAGACCATTGCGCCAGAATATTCAATTTTTCTCTCCCTCTCTCTCTCTCTCTCTCTCTCATGAAGAAAGTTCGCTTGTAGAAGTCTCAAAAATCTTCATTCATAAGACCTGGAAGACCAAATATTTAAACTAACATAACCCCCAAATACAAGTCCCGAAGGATTTTTCGTATATATTTTGAATGTTCACCTCATGGACATGGACATGGACATGGACAAAAGACACATTCCTTTTTTTTTTTGTTTTGTCACGCCTTTTTAAAATACAAAGTTCAGTTTTTGTGTGGATCGGAATCATGAAGCTATAAATTTTCGAATTCAAAGCGACTTCAATGAGAAAATTTCACTAAATCCTTAAAAATTCTTAAAAAAATGGCGGGTGAAACATGGTCATTTTTCTGCAAAAATATTTGTCAGCCTCCTACCACCTTTCAGTGTTAACGTTTTGGACATTTCGGGCCAAGTTTGGTGCAAAAAAAAACATATAAATTTTCAACTTGGCCCAAGGGTTGCCTACTTTGGTCAATTTTCAAGCTAATAATTTAAAAGAATTGCGCTTGAATGTTAATTCGAAATTCTGATGTTGTTCTCTTTTTACGTGCATTTAGGTCCGCTTTTCCTTTTCGAACGGCAACACTGGACCCTTTATTTTGAAAATGCGGAAAACCCCTTCCAAATACATTCTTATATTAGGGCTATGTAAAACATGTAGCAACTTCGGCCGATGTTGTGCGGTAAAATTCAGGGCTATGTCAAAACAGGAACCTCTTTTCCTAGAAACTCGAATAACAAATTATAGACCTATTGGATGGAAAATGCGTATAAAACCTTCTAAATGCGGAGAATAGGACAACTTCTTTATGCAGCACATAAACCTACCTTCCTCCGATGAATTGTTAGAACATGCGACGTATGAAAAAATATTGGAAACAATAAAATAAAATTGAAAACTTATGTGAAATCGTGAAAGAATTAAAATTTGGGGTATAAACTCATATGAAACTAAACCTAACATGGACCGATATATCCCATTTCCGATACAAAATATCATAGGAGCGATAAGAAAAGCTGCAACATTTGAAAATGTATTGCGAGCTCTTTCGTGTCAGACATGGCTAGATCGACATATAATTTGATTCTTATTGTGGATGACATAAAATGCAACTACTTCCACAGACTTTATGCAGATGCAGCTTAGTGTGAGGTCCTGTATCACTTGCTTGGCAGACGATCTGCACATTGTCACAAATCCGCGACCACTACAGCGTTGCCCACATTCGACGGACCCATGTTTTTTTTAAATCAAAGAAAAAAATTAAAATTTGGCGGTTAGCAATGTTAATCATTTAATTTGTTCCAAGTAGATTTGTTTACATCAATTTTTGAATATGATATCTCTCAAATGGTCGCCTCTGGCGTTGATGACTTATTGTGCTGCATTTTCCATCGTTTTTGCCAACATTTCGGCCGGAATAGCGGCTATTTCTTCACGCATATTGTCCTTGAGCTCTTCTACGGTCCTTGGCTTGTTAACGTAAACCTTTGACTTTAAATATCCCCACAAGAAGAAGTCAGGCGGCGTCAAATCGGGCGAACGCGGTGGCCAGTCCAAATCACCACTTTTCGACATCAAAGGGGCGCGAACAATTTCTTCAGAAAATTGATTATTATGCGACTTGTGTGCGATGGTGCGCCGTCTTGTGGAAACCAGAACTGCCTCATACGCTTTCGACGAATAATTGGCATCACAAAATTGGTCATCATGTCGCGATAACGCTCCTGATTGATGGTAACAGCATGGCCATTTTTATTTTGGAAGAAAAACGGCCCAATGACCGTTTTTACACTAACGCCGCACCAAACTGTGACTTTTTCGTCATGAAGAGGCACTTCTTGAATTTCCCGAGGATTTTCATTGGCGTAAAAACGGCAATTTTGCTTATTTACGGTTCCATTTAATGTGAAATGGTCTTCATCGGACATGATAATTTTGTTCCAAAATTGCTCGTCATCTTCGGCCATTTCGATGACTCTTTCGGTCCATTCCAATCGAAGAGGCTTCTCCGCAGGCAACATTCTTTGCGTCAATTGAATTTTGTACGGGAACAAATGCAAATCAATGCGAATAATCCGTTGTAAAGTGGACCGAGCCATGCCCAACTGCTGAGAACGGCGTTTTTGGGATGTTCTTGGGGACCTCTCAACACTGGCTCGTACGGCAGCGATATTCTCGTCCGATCGCCTTGGTCGACTTTTATATGGCCTCTTTGGATTAGAAAGAGCCTTACCAGTCGAAAATTTTTCATATAAACGCGTAATGGTGTTCTTTAGATGGCGCACTTCTCACATTTTTTAATGTTTTAAAAACACGTTGAGTTTCCACAATTGACTTCTTCTGTTGAATGTAAATTTCAACTATTTCAGAGCGCTCGCGTGGCGTGTATTATTGGTTCATGGTAAAAATCTGCTTAGACTGACGCTTCAAACGCGGTAGGTCATTAAGCGATGTGACATCTCTGTCAAAAGTTATGGCGTTGCCAGATGGGTCCGTCGGATATGGGCAACCCTGTAGTTCACAATTATCCCTTACCTAGATAAACGACGCTCATCAGTGTGAATACTATTCAGACAGGTTTTATTTGCTTATTAAACCAGAGGCTTTATTTAGATAGAGATGCCCAGACGATTTAGACATTCTGGCCAATGTGGCCCCAATAATGTTGTGCATCGTTTGTGGTCCGAACTTTTTGTCTATCGACATGTACGTGCCGTCGCATTCTCATATCCGCAATCTACGTGTAATCGTATATTTAGTGACGATTAAATTGCCACGATACCGAATTGTCCCGAAAGAGGAAATTTTATGTGTCATATACATACGAAAATAAGCGCAACTATATATGTGTAAGTGTGTAAGCGATATTCATCTGTATTTTTTACACCACATTATATCTATATAGCGAACAATTCTGCACCATTAACTCAAAAAGTCCTTTTCGAATAGGGAAATAGATACCCATTGAGTTATTTCTTTAATTTAATTTTATTTCTAGATTTGCGTAATTATAGGCTATAAATAAAATTATTTTTAAATTATCAACTTCTGGATATTAATTACTGAATTCTACAATATTTTCATATTTATATTTTAAGAATTTTTTGAATAAAAATATATATAAAAAAATATATTAAATTTTTATAAAATTTCCAACAAACGTTAAATGTATAATTATGTGTATAAAAATATATACAAATGAATGAGAACGAAATACTACTTGTGAATCCCTCAAAATCCCCCTGGAACCATCATAATCCCAGAAAAATCCCCACAAACTATTTGTCTTACAAAACAAAAAATGCCTATCAACTTTGTTGTGAAGAAGAAAGAGAGGATGTATGCCGCAACTTTGAAACCTTGAACCCATCCAATGTAAAAGAAAACCAACTCCTTGTGATGACAAATTGTCCCAACCTAACAGAAAATCAACGATTTGTCGATAATCTACAAAAACCAATTTTTGTGTCACATCTCTTCCTACCACCTCATTACAGCCACTTTGCGTGATGATCTGGCCTGGCGGCAACAAAGAAGTCTCAATGAACGCGATCTGTTAAGTGTCAGCAGTTCGTATGGCCCTGACTATCGTTTGACGAGCAGCAATCGTTTGTATTCGTCGGCAGATCGAGATCGTTACGAATTGCATCGTGAAAGACTGGAAAAATATCCTTTAACGCGCACGGCACGTTTAGACGTCCAACAACGGAACACATTTAATCGCACAAATCACGATCGGTCGTCGACAGCAGCGGCGGCGGCGGCCTCTTCGCTTTACGGTCCCCTGGGACCCAGTAGTAAAATACGAGATATCGGCTCAGACATACTGTATGGGGGAGTGAGCGCCAGGCGAGCACCACCCTTGGCTGCGGCGGCCCAACGTAGTAGCGCCGCCAGCAGCTATTTGCACAAACAACAACAACAACACCCACAAATTGTGATCGGCGATACGCCATTAAGCGCTAAGACATCGGCCACATCCTCAGCATCACTGTATGAACGTTATATGGGTAGTAGTAGTGGAACCAGTGGTGTTGGCGGCACAGCCATGACATCTTCTTTAAGCACAACTGATGGGGCCACACGTAGTTTAAGTCGCGATCGTAGTCTAGTCGATAGCTATTGGGATGAATCTGCAGCTACGCCAAGCTCTGTATTGTCGTCGAATAAAGCTCAGGACTCCCGACGCTTTACAGAGCGTAGAATAAAGAAGACGGTACGCTTCGATTCGCATGACATTGACAATACGGCATCGGGCGCCGACACGGGACTGCATGTCGGCAGCACCTCTTTGCCACCGGTGACCACAATACTACCCTCAACGGCGGTTGAGGTGGGTGCGGCCACCATTTTGACCAGTGCTAAATTGCACAATGCCCAACACTCCATGTCTTCTTCTGCTTCCTCTGCTACAAACACTGCCACAAATCTGCTAAACGATACAACAACAGCAGCATCAGCTTCCACAAATGCCAATCACTGGTCCCGCTGGGACAACGAGCGACAAGGTAGTCAGGATTCGGCCACAAAAGATTCGGGCATCGATACCAGCAGTACCTTTACCAGCAGTGAAGATTCGAATCGTGGTGATGGTCCTAAGGTAGCTACAAAAACCAAAAAACAAAAAACGAAATTGTAAAAAATGTGAAAAAAATGTTGCGAAATGTGAATGAGAATATCAGAGAAAACTGTGATTTTGTGTCCTCCTATCTTGTGGAAATGAATTGTGTTTTTTTTCTGTTTTAAAATTTTCTTTTTGTTGTAATCTATTACCTAGAGCAAAAAAAAAAAACGACAACAAAAATACCCTATTTTGTGATAATGTCCAAATCTGAAGAATGGCTCATTTATATATTTTCTTGTATTATAATTTCCAATGACAAACAAGTCTTTATTATGAACAATTATGATTTTTATTTTTCTACCAAAAAAATTAATAAAACAAAAATTCATTATTTTTTATATAAATTATTTGATTTGTACATAAAAGTCCCAAATACTTTCTTTTCGATTTCTAAGTTTTTATTTCCAACTATCTCTTTCCCACTATGTATAACTTACCACGTGAAACATTTAACACAACATATCTCTACACATACAAATAAATCTATATTGAAATACTTACTATATATATACAAACATATATAATTTATTACAAAACGTAAATGTAAGCTTTTATTGTTCTAGCTAATATCTGCATGTCTGTCCATATTTAGATAAATATTTGTCGTCCAGCACCTGTACCTCAATATATGCACCAGCACAATGTTTTACATATTCTATTAAATTTTATTTTTATTTCCAATTGGAAAATGGAATTAATTTATTTTCAATCATATTTAAGACTCAACATCGATACGATTGGAGTCAGGCACTTCTAAAGCAAAACCAGAATTACAAAATATGCTCAAATACTGAAAATTAAATTTGAATATGGACTTGAGAAAACCGGAATTTCTATTGTACGAATAGTGCCTAATGTTCGCCAAGGGAATGACTAACGTCTTATGACTAAACTTTAGTCTCTGGCTATTAAGTTAATTCGTTTTAGTTCAACTGTTCATTGGTACTTACTTAGCAGGATTGTGACAGAATTTTTGTTCCATAAGCCGATCCTAAACCAGTAAGGAAAGTAGTAAAGTCGGACTGGGCCGACTATATGATACCCTTCACCACTTTGAGCATATTGTACATATGTATACTTACAATTGCATATTAATGTTCCCTCGAAGGAACATGCCAAAATTTGGTGGACCATTTACATTAATTAGGACGAAAATATATATATATGGGAGCTATATCTAAATCTGGACCGATTTTCAGGAAACTTAACACACATCATTCTAGACCTAATTTATTACGCTATGCCACATTTCGTACAAATCGAAAGATATATAGGGTATTTGGTGGATCATTTACATTAAATCGGACGAAAATATATATGGGAGCTATATCTAAATCTGGACCGATTTTCAGGAAACTTAACACACATCATTCTAGACCTATTTCAGTACGCTGTGCCAAATTTCATGCAAATTAAAAAATAAATAGGGACTTAAGTACACCATTTACATTAAATCGGACGAAAATATATATGGGAACTATACCTAAATCTGAATCGATTTTCACGAAACTTAGCACACATCATTCTGGACCTAATTCAGTACTCTGTGCCAAAATTCGTGCAAATCTAAAGATATATAGGGACTTGAGTACACCATTTACCTTAAATCGGACGAAACTATATATGGGAGCTATATCTAAATCTGCACCGATTTTCTCGCAAATTAGCACGCATCATTCTGGAACTAATTCAGTACGCTATGCCAAATTTCGTGCAAATCGAAACATATATAGGGACTTTGGTGCCCCATTTACATTAAATCGGACGAAAATATATATGGGAGCTATATCTAACTCTGAACCGATTTTCATGAAACTTAGCACACATCATTCTGGACCTAATTCAGTACTCTGTGCCAAAATTCGTGCAAATTAAAAAATATATAGGGACTTAAGTACACCATTTACCTTAAATCGAACGAAACTATATATGGGAGCTATATCTAAATCTGAACCGATTTTTCCCAATTTCAATCGGGTTCGTCCTTTGGCCAAATAAGTGAGCTGCGCCAAATTTCATCCAATTCGGATAATAAATGCGACCTGTACTTTGTTTACAATTTAACATGGACAGACAGACGGAGGGACGGACCGACATGCATAAATGGACTCAGAAAGTGATTCTATGCATATTCTCAAAAGGAACCATGTGTCTATCTCGTTTCCTTTTGCCTGTTACAAACATATGCACAAAGACATAATACCCTGTACCACAGTGTGGTGAAGGGTATAAAAAGATTTCCAGGCGCGTCGGTCTTGTACGCAGTTCATCAACAATTTGAAGGCCACGTTCCGATATATAGTCTTCCACTTGATCTTTCCATTGAATTCTCTGTTAGGAACCAGAGTTGGGCAAAGAAATTGAACTAGGCCATTATGTTAGTTCGTTTTAGTACAATTGTTAATTGGTACTTACTTATCTATCTGGCTTGTGACCGAATGTTTGTTCCATAAGCCGATTTTAAAGATGTTTTGCAGGAGCGTCGGTCTTGTGCACACCTTATCCAATTTGAATGACCATGTTCCGGGATGTTGACTTCCCCTCAATCTTTGCATTGAATTCGTGGCCATCTCCTTCTGAGCTGGGGCATCCTCATCCATTCTCACAACATGACCTAGCCAACGTAGTCGATACGTCTGACTATGTCGAAGAATAGGTGGTACAGCTCATGATTCATTCGGCGGTGATATTCACCGTCGGCCCAGAACATACTCGGCTCACTCCGGAAAATGAACTAAGCCATTTAAAAGGAACTAAGTGCAAACTTAACTATTGAACTGACTTCAGTTAACTCGGTCAATGAACGGGGAGAACTAGATTGGATCAAAAGGAACTAGGTGATCGAAAGGAAAAAAAAAATGACTGCAGGAAAAGGAACTAGATTAACCTAAGAACCACAACTAGTAAATAGTCTTGGACAATCTAGATCAGATCAGTGATCGAACGAACTTGATCATTTTTTTTAAAAAGGTCGTCCACCTGGTTCAAATGTATGGCACAATAAATAGGTAGTCTATTTAGCGCAGCTGATGTCTCGATTAACTGTCAAAGTGCATAATTTCTACTTGAATTCGATAAGCAATGTTGCAAACCATGTGAAATATTATAAGGAAAAAATTTGACAGATGGTCGAGAAAAAACAAAGGTTTTTCTTGTGATACATCTCCTTATTATTGTATCATGGTTCAAATGGTTACTCAATTCAATTGGCATGGCAGCGCATTCCAATTAAGTTCTGCCGGTTCAACCAACCGTAAAGAACGATGACCTTTCACAATCATTCGAAGAAATGTCCTATATATTTTCTCCACTTTTTAATGGATGGTGATCGATGGCATAACTCCGTTATATTCGGCTGCGCACTTGTTTGCCCTGCAGTTGTTGCTCCGGACAGCTTTGTATCTTTGCCGTGGTTTCCAGCTCAACGGTTGTCCATTTTGGGGGGTGCTTCGCATTTTAAAATGTCGCTTGATATTTTTTACTGACCCTCCAGCTATACGTAAAACACTACTGCAGCATTTGATCTTTTAAGCACCGCATTCCATGAAATGGGACAATATATTAACAGATTTTATGTGAAATTGTTCATATTTGACGCCGTTCTGTTGGTCAGTGCCCCTGTGAACAACACTGAAGGTGTAGAAGAAAATACAATGTCGTTCAGTGACCGACGGCATTAATTGAGCAAAGTCGTTCAGTGAGCAACATCGTTCGAGAACAACAGTGAATAATAAAAGCTGAACCATGTCGTTCACTCGTTCAGTGGACTGACTTGTTCAATTGAACTAGGTCGTACACGAACGACAAAAGACTACTAGTACCGATCGTTCCTTTTCCAAAATTGTTTAATTGAACTTATTCAGTACGAAACGATCCAACGCCAATTGATGTTGTCTGTTTTGTGGTTCGAAGGCAACTCATTTCAGTCACAGTTACTTGTTATCTCAAGACCTTAGAATAAAACCACGCATGCATTCAAACTGGGAACTGCGACACGCATGCCACACTTCTGGGAACTGAAAGGAATATTAAGGGTTTCCGAAAAAAATTTTACTTTATTTCAGTCTATGAAAATTGTAAATATATTTTTAAAATTCGAGATCCGATTAACAATTTAAAATAATTTAATTCCATTCACCATTTTTGCATGATTATTTAAAATTTATTTTTCGATATTTCATAATTTTTTCACTGCACATAAAATTCATGGCTCATATATTGATATTTTTCAATTTAATGTCTTTTGTAAACAATAAAAAAAGTTTCAACTACGTATGTGTTCTCTGCCAAAGATGTGCGTTTGTTTAACTGAATATTTCATAAAATTTATAAAAACAACAATTACAACTTTCTTGGTGTAAGCCTGGAAACAAAAAAACTTTACTCTAGATTAAGCTTTGTTTTCTATATACCTATCAACTGGAAGAAAAAATTACAGCTATAATGTTAATGAATCTACCAGCTATCTCTACCAAAACTAAGTTCGACTTGTGTATAAAAAATATTTTTTTTATTTAATGTTTTAATTTTGCAAGGATTTACTAACCCTGTGAAGACTATATTTTTTTGTGATTTAAATTATGTTATGGTTTTGTTTTTAATTTTAAGAAAAAAAAATAATAATAAAAAAGCAACCAAAGCGTCTTTGTCAACAACATATTTATAATCAAAATTTATCATATTCCCCCTCCCAAATATGTATTTTATAAAAAAAACAAATTGCAAAAAAAAAAATTATGCACTTTTGCAATTTCATCTATGACCCCCCGAATTCCCCAAAAACCAAAAATTCGTTCCCATCATCGACCAACCAAAAATTCAAAAAAATACTTTGTGCACCTCCCACTCCTCGCCCCAAAACCGAAAACAAAACGAATATATATAGCAACCGGTGAATTGGCAAATATCGGCGGATAATGCTCGCATGATTGGTCATATGATATTAAGAAAATACTATGATGGCGAAGATATTTTAGGCTTAAAAGTTCTGGGTGGCCAACCTTTACCATATGCTAATAATAGTCAAGCCGTTGGCGTTGCTGGTGGTAATAATGGAGATGGTGTTGGCGGTGGTGCTGCTGCGGCTGTAAATTATGGTGCCATTGTGGAGAAAGTTAAACGTGGCTCGGTGGCCGATACTGAGGGTCACATACAACCAGGTAATGTCAACACAAACAACAACTGGCAAAGCAACAGCACAAGTCCTAAACGAAAAAATGTTTTCTATTATTTTTTTTTTCTCATCCCTTCCCTCCACATTCAATAAATGCTACCCCGACGCATTGCACGTATCAACCGACTCATCTGCAACTTTCGCATGGCATAGGCGATGAAATTGTCAAATGGAATGGCCATATTTTACAAAATAAAACCGCCGACGAAGTCTATGATATTATTGATGAAAGCCGTTTGGATGCCCAAGTTGAATTGGTGGTCTCACGGCCCATTAATGCTTCCACATCGTCAGCGTCAACAACAGCGGCCGCCTCGGCCATCGGCGGCAATCTGTCCTCCACTTCAGTGCCAAATTCGATTAATGCAACGACGGTCTCGTCAACGGTTACGCCGTCAATACGTAAAGTACCAAGCAGTACCCTGGCTAGTTACATAGCCGGTAGTGCTGTGGTCAGCAGCGGCGGCCGTTATGTTCAACGAAAAGGTATTTAAATATATGTGTCTGTGTGTGATATAATAATGATAATGTGTGTATGTGTGTGTTTAAAAGAGTATGGGGGTTAAGAATGGCAAACGGGTTATGTATCGGAGGGAAATTCTTGAAAATTGCATTCAAAGAAAAAATTCAATATTTTATCTAAATTATATACACTTTATATACAGTGTATATCAAATTTCATCGTCTTTATCTATTTTTTGATTTTTTTCTGAATCGTTTGTGAAAACCATGCTTTATCACCTTAAATACGTACTACACTAGAAAACATAATGCTACGAATACCTACATGTATTATCTGCGTTCAAACCTGAAGTAATTTAAAAACAAAATTAAAACGATTCGATTACTGACATCCAAATATCTTGAGATAATTTAAATTCCAATTGAACATTGATTTGTTCATTGAAACCTCAATCCAGAAGCGGTTCGCTTTGCAAAAGGTTATATAGTTCCATTAAGTTCAATTACAAAATTTTGGTCAATTTTGTTCTTGAAGCGGTTCGCTTCGAAAAGGGTTCTATAGTTTCATTTACTTTCTTTTATTTCAATCACTTTAATTGAGTCAGTGAACGGGAAGATCTAGATGAACGATTGAATTAAAAACATCTAAGTGAACGAGGCAAAAAAGGAACGATTGAAGAAAAATTAACCAGACGAACGAATGAACCGGGTCTAGTTCCAATAGTTATTTTTGCTTGCAGATCAATTCAAGTCTACATAAAATTAATGGTTAAAATCTTTGTTATAGAAGTTTGTCAACAGAATGCCCAGTCTACAGTACAGCCAAGAGAAGAGGGCACATAAAACCGTTACTGTACAGATGGACTCATATATAGCTCTTCAAAATATGTTGTCAGTATCATATGATACTGATTAATGAATCGAAAGGAACTAAGTGAACGAGGCAAAAAGGAACGACTGAAGCAAAATGAACTAGACGAACGAATGAACCGGGTCTAGTTCCAATAGTTCTTTTTGCTTGCAGAATGATTCAAGTCTACATAAAATTAATGGTTAAAATCATTGTTCTAGAAGTTTGTCAACAGAAGGCCCAGTATACATTACAGCCAAGAGAAGAGGGCACATAAAACCGTTACTGCACTGATGAACTCATATATATCTGTTCAAAATATGTTGTCAGTATCATATGATACAGATTAATGAATATTTTCCGAGGGTTTTGTTCCGGTTCCATACATTTAGTTTTATAATTCATGTTAGTCCAATCGTTCACTGATAACTTCATTTGAACTAGTTCATTTCGAAATGACTCAAATCTCTCGCTCTGCAAAATGAACGAAAATATCAAGATTAACGATTTGATCAAAAGGAAGCTCGTAAACGAGGGCAAAATTAACGACTGGAGCAAAATTAGCAAGAGTAACGAAAGAACGGGCCCAAGGTACCGATCGCTCCTTTTGCTGAATACTTCATTTGACCTAGTTCGTTTCGAAACGACTCAAACCTCTCGCTTCGCAAAGGGAACTAGTACATTCATTTAGTTCAATCGTTCATTGCTAATTAGAGCAATGAATGGAAAGATCTAAATGAACGATTAGATCAAAAGGAACCCGATTAATTAAAAGAAAACTGGATCAAAATGAATTACTATGTTCATTAATTCAATCGTTAATTGGTAATTCGAGTTATAAATTTTCAAAAAAAAAAACTGTTTATAAATAGTATCGCTCTATATTAAGTACAGTGCTAATATTCTTAGTTTTTTCCTAAAATGGTTCAGGGAGCGGATCGATATTTCTCATTCCTTTTATAGAAAGGAACTAGTTCCTTCGCTTCATAGAGTTGTGACCCCTTGATAGTTCGTTTGAATCTCTCTCCCTTTAAACGATGTTTTTATCACATATTTCAGAGAGTTCCGTATTGATTCGTTTGTGGGTACAAAAGGGAAAACCACCACTGAAAAATTAACGAGAAATAATAAAAACCTGTGAGCGGAGCAGTATAGTCGGACGGGGCCGACCATATGATATCCTACACAACTTCCACGAAAAACTAACTTTCTGTGGATCTATATTCTGAGCAATATTGGGCAATATTTCGCGATATTTGAACCATCAGGACCAACTAGAGGCAGACAATTATTACTAATGTTCAGTACAGCCCTTCTAATTACTTGCCCAGATTCCCTTCCCTTGTGTTGTGATCTTCTTGTTCCTATTGGAGCCTAAAGATGATGTGGACCGAAAATTAAGTTTTCGGTCCACTGATCGTCACCGAAAATTATAGGCGTTATCCGTGACCATAACTGGAACTTCATGGAACATTTTAAAGCGATCAGCGCTATTTATCCGCCCGCTAGTGTGGTAAAGGGTTACTAAATAATATCTGAATACATAAGCACCTGTAAATATTTAAGTGTAACTCCCACATATGGGTACATACGAACATATAATTGATATCAATTTAAAGGTCAACCACTGCCCTTGGATATACCAACAACTTTTCGGGTCTATGTCCTTCAGGGGTGAATCAATATGCTATACAATACAAATTTTGTAATTTTTCACACAAAAGTCAGGGTCCATTTGATCCGCTAAATATTGACCTATCCATATCAAAACAGGCATGCTTATACTTTGGCCCGATCCCCTTCTCTATGTAAAAATTCACGATGTTTGGGTCATAATTGCGGCATCAAGAGCGACCAGAAAAAAACGATAACAATTAAGTATTTGGTCCATTTCATCCCCTTGATATTAACCGATCTTTACCAAAAACAATAGGGGTCTTCATTGGCCAGAACCCATCCTACATGCAAAATTTCGTGAAGATTGGTCCATAACTGTGGCATGTACCGTGTTTACAAAATATAATGGACAGACGGACGGACACACATGTCTAGATCGACTCAGCTAGTCGAGATATGACGATCGGTATACTTAAAGGGGCTGCACAAAGCTATAATACCCTGACAACATAGTTGTGTAGGGTATAAATATAGAATTAAAAGAACAAGAACAGAAAAAGGAACTAGATATACTGAAGAAAGTCTACTAACTAAGGAGCTGTACTTAATTCCGATAGTTTGTTTGGAATAGTTCCAATGAACGAGTGTGTTCCAGACAGTCGACTTCGATTCTATTTAAGTGATAGAAAAAGACTTCAGCCAGCATTCGATTTCTATTTAAGTGATAGAAAAAGACTTCAGAGTCGAGCTACTGTAGCCAAAGTGAACGTCGGATTCTGTATCCAAATATGTGATGAAAAATTATATTATGTTAATTTTAGACACCACAAAGTACTCTCTCACTTCGGCCAGGGAAAAAATTTCTGCCTCGATTCCGGCCTGGTGTAAAAAAACATTTTTCTTAATTATTCCCTACACAATTATGTTGTCCGGCATTATATAAAATTATATAAAAATATTATCCTCATTACCCAATGACATAAAAGTCGTTCCTACATTTTTTCACATATTCGAATAATGTTATCATCCAACCTATTTCATATAAACATTTAATCAAAAATATTTCATATATAGAAACTATGATTATTACTCAATTACTGGAATACGCAAGAATTCAGAATTAGGGGGACTTTTGGGGGAGATTTATGTCATTTTTTATTGAAAAAAAACAGAAAAAATTGCCACAGCTGATGAAGAAAAAAATATTCGAACGAGATATATAAATGCCTCAAAACAAAATCTCAAATACTGGCACCTATTGAATATAATAAATATTCAGTTAGAGTACACAATACATACATAAATAGTAGTTATTTTTATTTTAGTACACATGTATTTAGTTTAGCTAATTTCAAAACAAAACAAAAATTAATATCCCACTATATTTTATTCGTCTTTTTTCCTTTTGCCAAAATTCACCATTGTGCAACGTTGAATACCAACCAAACTCCACATCATTACCTCACCATCTGCCACAACATCACCAACCAATCAAACCAACCAGCACCCTTAGTTGATGATATAGAAGTTCATCGTGATAAGCCGAGTGTACTTATAACCTCGCCTGGATCACCCGATTTTCATGCCAACAACAGTAGTGGCGGTAGTAGTAGTGGCGGCGGCGGCGTACTTAATCTAAGACATAGTGCGAATGTACGTTGCTACGAGACAGGCTCAACAACATCGGCAGCAGCAGCAGCTCAACAACGTTTGGGACCAAAACACTTTTCGAGTGCCGCCAGCACTAGCAGCAATCAATCGGTCAGTAGTTGCAGCAGCGGTAGCAGTAGTCACACATCCCACACAGCACCACCGCATCGACCACCGACAGCACCACCTACGTCAGCATCATCGATTCAAGGCGGAGCAGCAACTACGACGGCGGGCCATCATCATCACCATCATTGCCATCAAATACCACCACCGTCATCGCATTCGCCGTATACATATGGCTCAGGTTTGGGACCACACAACCAACCACATCAACAACAGCAACAACTCCTCCTTTTACAACAACAACAGCAGCAGCAGACGTTACCACACCATCTGCAACAGCAGCAGCTGCCGCCGCATCACGCCTCACTGGCAGGAGCTATGGTTGGACCCATACCCGCACACATTGAAGGTGAACTCCAGATGAAATTGGGCTACGATCAAACGTCATTACAGTTGATTGTAACGATTGTTTGTGCCAGCGGTTTGACGTTGCGTCAAACTGGTGCAGCCAGAAATCCTTATGCAAAAGTAAGTAATGTGGAATTTTGTTTGTTTTTCTCTCTTTCTCAGATCCCCTGACGTTCGCAAGTTTTCTATAGAACAAAATTCATCATCACAAAAATTTTCAGGCCTCCCGAGGATCTCCTTTTTTGTATAGAAACGAACATAAGATGGTCCTCATCGTCAGGTCACCACAGGATCACATTTTTTCTACAGAGCATCATTCTATTGTCCAAACAAACGAATCCCTGTAATATCACTTTTTCCTGTAGAAAAAATCGTCGTACAAATGACACCGAATTACTTTATCTACATCTACAAAATTGCCAGGTCCCCTGGTAACTACTTTATCTACAGAAAAAAAATTGTCAGGTCCTTTAAGGATTGCCTTTCTTCCTATAAAAAAAATCGTCGAAAGGTCCCCTGAGGGTTGCCCTTATTCCTATAGAAGAAAAATCGACGTTATGTCCCCGGAGGATTGCCTTTTTTCTATGAAAAAAAATCGTCGTAAGGTCCTCTTAGGCTTGCCTTTCTTCCTATAAAAAAATCGTCGTCAGGTCTCCTTAGGATTCCCTTTTTTCCATAGAAAACAATCGCCGTAAGGTCTTCTGAACATTGCATCTTTTCTATCAAAAAAATCGTCGTCTGGTCCCCTTACGATCCCCTTTTTTCCATAGAAAACAATCGCCGTAAGGTCCCCTTAGGATTCCTTTTTTTCCATAGAAAACGATCACTGTAAGATCATCTGAGGATTGCCTTTTTCTGTAGAAAAAAATCGTCGTAAGGTCACCTGAGGATTGCCTTTTTTTATCAAGTCCTCTGAGGATTATTTTTGTATTCATCAGGTCCCAGAGATGTATCCTTTTTCTATAGAAAAAAAAACGTCGTAAGGTCCCCTGTGGATTGCCTTTTTTCTATAGAAAAAATTCGTCAGATCCTCTGAGGATTATATGCTTATTATTTTATTCTATATACATGGACAGACAGACGGACAGACATGCATAAATCGACTTAGAAAGTGATTCTATGCATATTCTTAAAAGGAACCATGTGTCTATCTCGTTTCCTTTTGCCTGTTACAAACATATGCACAAAGACATAATACCCTGTACCACAGTGTGGTGAAGGGTATAAAAATCGACGGCAAGTCTGTAGGGTATTGCCTTTTTGTCCTATAGAAAAATATCGTCGTCAAGTCTCCTGATTATCTTCGTCAGGTAATCCTTATGTCCCCTTAGGATTACGTCTACGATTCGTCTTCTTCTTTTCCAAAAAAAATCTCCTGAGCATCTCCACTTTTTCTTTAGAACAAAAAGGATCCCCTGTTGATCACCTTTTTTTGTATAGGAATGGCAAAACGGTGGTTCTCATTGTCTGGTCCCTGGAAAAAAACGTTGTCAGGTTCCCTACGGATTACCGTCGGCAGGTCTCCTGAAGATTATTTTTATTATAGCAAAATATCCTCGGATGATTCTCTTGTTTCTTTAGAGCAAAATTAGGGCAGGTCTTTTTTATAGAAAAAATCAGGTCAGGCATTTTGAGAATTTATTTTTTCTATAGGAAAAAAATTGCCAGGTCTTAGAAGTCAAGTCCTCTGAGGATTATATTTTTCATAGAAAAAGGTCATGTCGAGACGATTTTTTTCTATAAAAAATCAGTCCGATTCTCCGAGAATTTTTTTTATAAAAAATTGTCAGGTGTGGGAAGGATTTTTTTTTTTTTTTTTGATTAAAAATCCTCAGGATTACCTTTTTTTACAGAAAATAATTCGCCAGAAGCAATGATGAGAACTATTTTTTTTTAATGTTCGCCAGATCTTCTGAAAGCCTCTTTCTTCTATAGAATGAAATCGTATCTCATTATTTCAGGACCTCTTTTTTATATACAGAAAAAATCTGTGAGAATAACCCTTTTTCACAGATTCTATTACAACCTATTTTCATATAGAAGGAAATACTTGGGCCCAGCTGAGGACTTCTATAACAAAAAAATCGTCGTGTCTCCTGAGGACAAGTTTAAAAAAGTCGACCCTTTTTCTAAACCCATACCCTTACTCATCACTTTTTCTATGGAAATATTGTCAGGACCCCTGAGAACCCATTTTTATAAGAAAAAAAAACATTTTCAGGTCCCCTGAAGAGAACAATATTGTACGAAATACGTAGGCCCTTCTATAAAAATAATAATTATAATAATAATCGTCAGTTCGTCATTTTTATGACTTGTACTAACAAAAAAAACTGCGGTAGTTTATATATAGTTCTGCGGATTTTTATTCCGAGCCTGGGCAATATTTCGTGATATTGGCATCCTCTCTGATTAAAGGTAAACAGCACCTCTTCCTCACACTGACATATTTTCCGAATATTACGAGTATTCAAAGTTATTGTCCAGATTCCCTTCACCGTGAGTTGTGTTGTGATGTTCGGCTTTCATTTGTGGTCTATATATCGACTCAAGTTTTCGGTCCACTTCATTCCAAAAATATTATCTGATCATCAGCGAAAATTATAGGCCTTGTCCTTGACCATAACTGGAACCTTATGGAACATTTCAAAGTGATCAGCGACCCCTGAGTGATAATGGGTTACCGGATACGGAGATACCAGTAAATATTTAGGTGTAACTCCCACATCCGAGCACATACAACAATACAACCACTCCTCTTTGATATAATATCAACTTCTCGGTCCCCGCTTTAGAATACAAATTTTGTCATTTTTCACACAAAAGTCAGGGTCCATTTGACCCGCTAAATATTGACCAATCTTTATCAAAACAGGCATGCTTATTCTTTGGCCCGATCCCATTCTCCATGCAAAATTTCACGATGTTCGGGACATTATTGCGGCCTCTGGAGCGACCAGAAAAACCGACAAAAAATTAGTATTTGGTCCATTTCAAAAATAATAATTATAATCCTACATGCAAAATTTCGTGAAGATTGGTCATAACTGTTCGTGTTTACATTTTTATGAAAAAAAAAAAAAAATAGCAGGCCCCCTACTCATAAATTTTTCTATGGAAAAAAGTCAGGATCCCATAGAATCACATTATGCTTTATAAAAAAAAACAACTGCAGGCTCCCCTGAAGAGAACACTATTTTACAATTTTTGTTTCTGAACAAAAAATCTGCGTCAGATTATTTGAGAATCTCCTTTTTTACATAAAAAAAACTCGTCAGGTCTGCTGAGGACCATTGTGAAAAAAAATTCTTATCGTTCTTTCCTTTTATCTCCCTCTGTCTCTCTCTTTTCCTTACAGGTGTTCCTTTTACCCGATCGTGGTACAAAATCCAAAAGACGCACGAAAACATTAGCCAGTACCTGTGAACCGCGTTGGGGTCAAACATTTATTTACAGTGGTTTGAGGCGTTGCGATTTAGCCGGCAGATATTTAGAGGTAATGTTTAAGCCATATAACACCAACAACGAAACAATCTGCTAAAGGCTAGCCAGAACTTTATTAAAATTTCGAAACTTTTTTTTTACTTTAAAATACTCGCCGCAACAACAACAAAATTGTATAGGTCACTCTATGGGATTACGTGCGTTACGGTGCTAATGACTTTATTGGCGAAGTGGTTATTGATTTGGCCCATCATTCATTGGATGATGAAGCGGATTGGTATAAATTACAACCACACCAGGATACCTCATATCTCGTATGTTCACAAACGACATAAATATTTTTTTTATTTGTAATTTTTCTTTTCGTTTTGGGTTTGATATTTATTTTTGAGTTTGGAAAACCTACTGTTTTTTTTTTTGGATACTTTGTGAAAATAAATGTTTTAGCGAACGTAATTGTTAACGAAAATATGAAAAGAAAAACAAACCAGAATGTAAATGTTAAGTGATTACAATAACAACAACAAAATAACACAGGGATTAGGAATTTTGTTATGGGTCCTTAGGGAGCCGTTGTCATTAAAAAAAAGTACTAATAAATTATTTTATTTTTCCGTTGTGGTATTCAACAAAAAATGCCTAAGGAATGCCACTGAGGCAAATTTTAAATTGTTTCCCATAAAAAATAAAGGAAAAATACAGTGGAACATGGTTATAATGAGAAGTGATATTTATGAAGACTTTTATTTTTCCTAAATATTATGTTTTGCCTTAAAAGCCTATTTCGGGTCACCCTGTCTATTATAACCCTTTTCGACTGTATTCAACAATTTCCTTCCTTGAAGATTTCAACACACCCTTTTTTAATGAGTTGGTTTTGAAGGGAAATAAATTTTACGAAAAAAAGAAAATATAAATTACGATTGTGAGAAAAAAATAGAAATATTAAAAATATATTTTTATGAACTAAATTCTTATTAAATTAACATATTTTTATTTTTACCACAAAAAATATTTTAAAATAATTTATCATTTCACACGCATTACAAAAAATATATACAAAATGAAAACCCTCCTTCCACCACAATAACAAAAATTAACATCTCATAATTTTGTTTTTTTTTCTATTCCCCTCATATCGCGTTTCATTTAATGTTTTTCTTTTTTTGTGTTTCAAATTTTCCCAATTACCCAAAAAAATCTCAATCTATAGTTACGCATTTATGATTCATCCCGTGATGTGGACATAGTGATATTGACACCCAGTGATCATTTGTCACCACCCAGTACAACATCGCGTCACAGCGATTCGGATACAATGTCTGAAATAGATTTACAGTCACAGCGAGATGGTGCCAGCATTTCATCGATGGGTAGTTCAGCAAGTACACCACCACCTGAGGTAACCAACAAAACAAAAAAAGTTTTATTACAAGAAAGAAAAACAGAAACTAACCAACAAACTAACTACTACCTCACAAACAAGTTCCAAAAAACAACAACTACTACTAGTACTACCTAACAACAACTCTAACTACTACGACCCCTTTATAATTTAACAAATAACAACTCTGTCTGCCTAACACTTGAACCACCCTGTGTGTAATATCTCTGCTCTCGCTGTCCTTCTCTTTTCGTTGTAAAAAAGAAATCCTTACAATTCTCTGGTATGCGAGTAATTGTTGTAAGAATTCTCCAAACCATATGTCTGTCTATCTCTCTAAAACACTATTGTTTCTCTCTCTCTCACTATTTGTCGTAGAAATGTATTCTCTTTTTTATAAAGAACAATTAACTCTTTTTGTAACGAATATTGAACTCTCAAAAATATAGATGTACAAAAAATATGTCTCAACATAGCCTACGTCTCAAAGTATTAGTAATTAACACACTTCTCACCAACTAATAATACCTATTAACCCATTTAGGACCAATACTACTATTTATTTACAATTATTTGTTTAGTATTTACAAATTTGTTTGTATGGAAATTTGTGAATTCTGTTGTAAAAAGAGTTGAAAAGAAAAACCAGTTTGATCTTCAAAAAAAAAATTAAGGCTTTGTGCATATATCAATCTTTTTTCTAAAACTTCTAAATGTGTGCGTGTGTCTGTGTGTTACATTTTACTAAAAATTGTTTTTTTTTTTATTTTCATAAAATCATATTAACATCTCCATCGTTGTCATTACATCCACTCATTGAAAATAACCTATTTTAAAGTGTAAAAAACAGCTGTAATCGGGTCCGCATTTGTAAACCTCTACCATAACATTTTATGCCTTCAGAATAGCCTACGGGTAATCTGCCATCTCCGAAACTAGTAGAAATTCGTTATGTTCGACCTTTTATGACGACTACTTACTTAGTTGGCTTGTGACAGCAAATTTGTTCCATAAGCCAAGCTTAAAAAAGATTTTCAGTCTCGTCGATCTTGTGCGCAGCTCTTCCAATTAAAAAAAATATATATTTCGAGATGTTCTCTTCGGCTTGATCTTTCCATAGGATTCGGGACCTTCCCCTTCTGTTGGCCAACACTATTCACCTCCGGATTTCAAAGCTGATGTTCTTACTTTTGTGTATGGCGGTATTGGGGTATATAACATCGTTCACTACCTGTGGTTTTCAAGTTCCACAGTTGTTTCGAGCTACTGGACGTCTTGCGCCTTGATACCTTCAGCTTGGTCTTCACACCATTTACTACCAGTCCCACTTTGGCAGACTCCTTCTCAATTCGTTCAAAGATGGCTGTTACCGCTCGCAATTTTCGACCCATTACGTGCTGTTTAGTGTACTGAGTGTCACTTCTGTTTACATCATTCTGTTTACATGACCTTTTCCAGCAGGATTTTAAAGAGGTCAAACAACAAACTTTTCTGAATTTTCGTTCGGCATGAAGGGCTCCGAGAGATCCTTTCCGACTTTAACTGCTGATCTTGTGCCAGTCAAAGTTACCCTGCATAGGCGTATTAATTTCGCAAGAATGCCGAACACTGACATGGCTTTAAACACTTCTGAGCGGATTCGGCTGTCGAATGCAGCTTTGAAGTCGGCGTGTGTCGATATGTTTTTCGTGGGTTTTTTCCGGATCTGGCGCCGAGTGAAAATCTGGTCAATGCTGGATTTGCCAGGCCTGAAGCCGCATTGATATGGTCCAATAATGTCATTGACCATTGGCTTCAGTCGTTCACACAGCACGCTGGATATCACTTTATATGGGCTGAGAAGGAGACTTATTCCTTTAGAGTTGGCACATATCGTCTTGTCTCCTTTTTTGTGCACGGGACACAGGATGCTGAGGTTCCAATCATTGTACATTCCTCTAGCCATTCCTCTTGCTGCCGCGAAGTCAATCATCCTCATGCTATTGTCGGATGTTTCTTTCATGTAGGCTGAAATTTTCAAACGGTGGGGCCAGAGATATTTTCCTTCCGATTTTTGCATTAAAATCTAGTAGAATTTTAATGTCATGGGCAGCTGTCATAAGCTGTTTCTAGGCACTCGTAAAATATGCCTTTAATCTGTGCATCTTTATTTTTCGTCGGAGCATAGGCGCAAATAAGACTGATGTAGAAGATTTTCGCTTTTATACGAATCGCTCATCTATTGGAGTAAATTTGAAGACGAGGTCTATTAGTCTCCTGTCAACCATAAATCCGCAGCAAAATTCATGTCTCGTTTCATGACAGCTATTATAGATCTGAGTTACTTACGCCTGTCCCTTTCCGTCTCATTTCCTGCTAGGAAATAATATCGCCTTGGACGGCTGCGCCTGTTCAGAATATCGCGCGCACGAGCAAGTGGTCCTTTATATGATTGCATTGGGGGTTTGGTTTTCTTCTTCGTTGCTTTTTCATAGTAGGAGGAGTTTTCGAGTGTGGGCATATAACCCAAATTCTCAACCTATTTTTATAGTTCTTATGGGTGAATTCGGGCACATATCAGCTCACTATTTCAATGGGCGATGAAAGTATCAGGTGACACTGCGGGGAGGTCAGTGCCCACTATTGAGATGAAAGAGGAACCAAGATATGCCTGGGCTTTGAGATTAGCCATCCACCGGAAACCAAAAATATATAGTCAGTTGAATAACTTATCTGAAAATTGTGAAAATGGCTACAGGTACTACACCAAAAGGTGGACTGATATTGATTATTTTTTGTATAAAGATTTTATAAACAATGAAACCCCAAAATATCAACTAAAATCAACGTGACCAAACAAATTAGGGGTTAAATAGATGCTGCCCCGAAACTTAGGTGATTATTTACAGTTTTTGGTAGGGAGACTTTCTTCGCAATAATTCAAAATACTACATTGCCGATAATTTAGTTTAAAAGGTTTGGTTTGGTTGGCAAAATTGGTCTAAAAAGCCAAAAAGACCCCTTCAGGGTTAACATATTAGGCGAAAATATTCCTTGCGTATCAGTAATATTGTCAAAGCCACCATATATTTAAAATGCAAGGGCTTCAAGAAATCCTCTCAGAATATTTTCAAATCGCTAGAAATGGGGAATACTGTCCTTCATTTTTAGGTTACCTCCGGAAGTAAACTTTCAAAATGCCGATAAACGTGTCTTCTATTTTTAGCCCCCCTACAGATTTTTTTTAAATTCCCCGAAAATTATTTTTTTTTGGTTGCACAGTGTAATTTAACCATGACTTATCTTAAAATCGAAATATCCTTGCAAATCGTTGAGTTATGATAATAAAATTGCCAAAATGGAAAACATATCCGAATAATCTCAACAAACCCTTTTGCTAAATTATACTATATTAGTCCAGACTTCCAATATATATGTCATGTACATATATCCATTTGATGTAATTTTTATATTCCAATAATTCTACGGGAAATGACGAAATGCGTTCGACTAGCTTTTGATTTTGTCGTATATTTTATACATCGGAATCTTATTTCATTGTTTTTAAGACAACAATTTTGAGTACAGTTTCATAGGATCATCCCAGAATGATATATGTTTAAACTCCAGGATATGTGTATCCATATAAATCAAGTTCGTAAATTCCGCACTTTATCATCCTTGCCATTCACCATTTATTCGTATCGTATCTTGTCATTATTCGTAAATGATATGTCCCGTTCATGATGTTTTCTAAGCCTGTTTCATTGTTTATATTGAGATCATTTCACCAGAATTTTACAAAAAATCATGAAAATTATCAAAAAAAAAACATTTCGTTTACATGTTAAATCATTTTTCTCTAATTAGATTGGAATTTTTCTTAAAATTTTGTTTTTATGTTAAATAAAAAATTTATTTGGTTGGTTTTTATTCCTAACGATCAATGTTGTGTAAAATTTTGTTTCTCTCAAAACCACAACTCTTTAACAAAATAAAGAAAAAAAAGAACAACAACAAAGAAACAACTACCAGATAGGTTAATTGTGAAAAAATAAGTCCACTGGACATACATTTCTCGATAAAAAAAAGAAAATATTTACTATAAGTTTTGTACAATAAAAGTATTTTACCAAAAAATATATTATTGTAAAATAAAACAAATATTATACATACATATATTAACAACGAACGTACAACGAGGAGAACACATTTGTAATGAAACTTTTTTTCTGTATCAAAAAAAAAAATCTACAAACTATGACATTTCTCTATACAAATATTATTCGAGCACTTTTGCATGTTTGCATATATATAAATATTTTATTAATTATATGTGTACTGTAGAAATAATTTCATCATTAATATTATTTAAAAATATGCGCAAATTTGATTTTTAATTTCTAAAGCTTTAAGCTTGTATAAATGTAGCTTTTCAACACTATATTATAAAAGAAAACAATTTAAAATCCTTACACAAATCACAGTACAATACCCTTAAGCAACTCAGGAACAACTTGACACACACAATTTTTACTCTTTCTCTTGTTTGCCCTTCTTATATATTTATCACTAAATATTCCCCCAAAATGTCTTTTTTATTCTATTTTTATCTTTTTTATATCTTCTATTTGTTTTTAAAAAAACTTTATTTAAATATTTTTATAAAAAAATCTATATATTTACAACAATTGTCCACTTGTCCTGCAATTCCTCTATGTTATGCAAAATTTGTCATTTGTCCACCCTCACCCCACCTCTGCTTCACTTCAATCCGATCCTATTCTTGCTGCAATAATTTCCAATCCAAAATTATATTATTGAATTGCCCTACCTGCGTGCTCACAAAATTGCCCCCTCCCCACATCAGCTTGATCTGCAAGAACGTCGTTCTAGACGTGATATGTCACCGCAAGGTCGCAAAAGAGTGGCCGGCATGGTAGCTCGTGATTATCGTACCGTTTCGGGAATTGGACAAAGTTATCACAATCAGGTTTGACATGCCATTAATAGTTTTGGTTTTTCATTTTTTTAAGTTTATTTTTTTTAACTAAAACTAAAAATATTTTTTATACCCTTCACCAGACTGCGCATATGTTTGTAACAGGCAAAAGGAATCGAGATAGACCCATAGTTCCTTTTGAGAATATGCATAGAATCGCTTTCTGAGTCGAATTATGCATGTCCGTCTGTCCGTCTGTTGGTGTTAAATTGTAAACAAAGTACAGGTCGCATTTATAATCCGATTTGGATGAAATTTAGCACAGCTCATTTGTTTGGCCCAAGGATGAACCCTATTGACATTAGGAAAAATCGGTTCAGATTTAGATATAGCTCCCATATATATTTTCGTCCGATTTAATGTAAACGGTGCACCAAAGTCCTATATATATATATATATATATATTGCAATTTCACAAAATTTGGTATAACGTACTGAATTGAGCCCAGAATGATGTCTGCCAAGTTTCGTGAAAATCGGTCAAGATTTAGATATAGCTCCCATATATATATTTTCGTCCGATATAATGTAAATGGTGCACCAAAGTCCACATATATCTTTCGATTTGCACGAAATTTGGCATAACGTACTGAATTAGGTCCAGAATGATGTCTGCCAAGATTCGTGATAATCGGTCAAGATTTAGATATAGCCACCATATATAGTTTCGCCCCATTTTATGTAAATGGTGCATCAAAGTCCCTATATATCTTTCGATTTGCACTAAATTTGGCCAAACGTACTGAATTGAGCCTAGAATGATGTCTGCCACGTTTCGTGAAAATCGGTCCAGATTTAGATATAGCTCCCATATATAGTTTCGTCCGATTTCATGTAAATGGTGCACCAAACTGCCTATATATTTTTCGATTTGCACAAAATTTGGCATTGAGTACTGAATTGAGCCAAGAATGATATCTGCCAAGTTTTGTGAAAATTGGTCGAGATTTAGATATTGCTCCCATATATATTTTCGCCCGATTTCATGTAAATAGTGCACCGACGTTCCTATATATCTTTCGATTTGCACGAAATTTGGCATAACGTACTGAATTGAGCCTAGAATGATGTCTGCCAAGTTTCGTGAAAATCGGTCTAGATTTAGATATAGCTCTCATATATAGTTTCCCCCGATTTCATGTAAATGGTGCACCAAAGTCCCTATATATCTTTCGATTTGCGCGAAATTTGACATAGAGTACTGAATTGAGCCTAGAAAGATGTCTGTCAAGTTTCGTGAAAATCGGTCCAGATTTAGATATAGCTCCCATATATAGTATCTTCCGATTTCATGTAAATGGTGCACCAAACTACCTATATATCTTTCGATTTGCACTTAATTTGGCATAGAGTACTGAATTGAGCCTAGAATGATGGCTGCCAAGTTTCGTGAAAATCTGTCCAGATTTGATATAGCTCTCATATATAGTTTCGTCCGATTTCAGGTAAATGGCGCAACAAAGTCCACATATATCTTTCGATTTGCACGAAATTTGGCATAGAGTACTGAATTGAGCCTAGAATGATATCTGCAAGTTTCGTGAAAATCGGTCCAGATTTAGATATAGCTCCCATATATAGTATCTTCCCATTTCATGTAAATGGTGCATAACGTACTGAATTGAGCCTAGAGTGATGTCTGTCAAGTTTCGTGATAATCGGTTCAAATTTAAATATAGCTACCATATATATTTTCGTCCGTTTCGTGAAAATCGGTTCAGATTTAGATATAGCTCCCATATATATTTCCTTGGATTTAGTGTAAATGTGAAGAATACATTTACAGTCCTCCTATAGAACAACTCTTGAAATGTCATCCAGTTATGGAAGAGCCATAGAATACATACAATGATCGAAGTTGACCGGCATGTTAGCAGTGGTAACATCGCCCAGGATCCGGTTTTCCCGAAAATTACCACTCATGATTCTATGGATATTCTCAAAAGGAACCATGTATCTATCTCGTTTCCTTTTGCCTGTTACAAACATATGCACAAAGAAATAATACCCTGTACCACAGTGTGGTGAAGGGTATTATAATAAGACCCAATTTATAGTAGGTCATCTAAAGGGTCATATATCATTAGAAAACCTTCCGAAGTTCGTTTGCTTACAGGCCAGTCGAAGATATTTTTTTTTTTTTTTTTTTTGTATAGAAAATCTTCAGAAGAGATTCTTTTTAAAGAAAACCCTCAGAACGTCTTCGGTTTAAAATCTGCACAAGGTAAACAGGTCTCCTCTCTGTGAAAAATCTTCAGAAGACCATCTGTCTACTGGCGATCTGTATAGGGTCCTATGTTTATAGAATACGGCCAGTTCTTATGTCTATAGAATATCTCTGTGGAAATCGTAGAATAATCTTTTGCTTCTATAAGTCCTCTTGAAGATTCACCTTTGTCTATACGAGACTTGCAATAGGTCGTCTTTCTATAAAAAAACATCCGGAATCTCCTTTTCCTATAGAAGAACTCCAAAAGCTCGCCGTGGCATACACAGTCATATGATTATAGAATATCTGCAGGGCTTCTATATATATATATATATATATATAGAAGACTTCTTGAAAGTCTTCGCAATGCAATAGGTCTTCTGTCTACAGACCAACTCCGGCAAGTTTTCTACCTATGCAAACCCTATAAGGCATTACAATTATTACATCAAAATACCGATTGTCTTAAAAAGAGGTTCTATATAGAGTAGATCTTTAATCCATAGTTAATCCATCAACGTATATTTAAACCAGTAAGGAAAGTAGTAAAGTCGGACGGGGTTGACTATATGATACCCTTCACCACTTTCGGCATATCCAACAGATGAAACCTAAAAGACGTCGAATTTTTATCGAATTTCGTCCAAATCGAATGATATATAGGGACTTTGGTACACCATTTACATTAAATCTGACAAAAAATATATGGGAGCTATATCTAAATCTGTACCGATTTTCAGGAAACTTAACACACATCATTCTAGAGCTAATTCATTACGCTATGCCAAATTTCGTGCAAATCGAAAGATATATAGGGACTTTGGTATACCATTTACCTAAAATCGGACGAAAATATATATGGGAGCTATATCTAAATCTGTACCGATTTTCTGGAAACTTAACACACATCATTCTAGAGCTAATCCATTACGCTGTGCCAAATTTCGTGCAAATCGAAAGATTTATATTGACTTTGGTACGCCATTGACATAAAATCGGACGAAAATATATATGGGAGCTATATCTAAATCTGAACCGATTTTCAGGAAACTTGGCAGACATCATTCTAGAGCTAATTCATTACGCTGTGCCAAATTTCGTGCAAATCGAAATATATATAGGGTTCGTGGTACACCATTGACATACAATCGGACGAAAATATATATGGGAGCTATATCTAAATCTGGACCGATTTTCAGGAAACTTAACACGCATCACTCTAGAGCTAATTTATTACGCTGTGCCAAATTTCGTGCAAATCGAAAGATATATAGGGACTTTGGTATACCATTTACCTAAAATCGGACGAAAATATATATGTGGGCTATATCGGAATTTGGACCGATTTTCAGGAAACTTAACACACATCATTCTAGAGCTAATTTATTACGCTGTGCCAAATTTCATGCAAATCGAAAGATATATAGGGACTTTGGTATACCATATACCTAAAATGGGACGAAAATATATACGGGAGCTATATCTAAATCTGAACCGATTTTTCCCAATTTCAATAAGGTTCGTTCTTGGGCCAAACAAATGAGCTGTGCCAAATTTCATCCAATTCGGATCATAAATGCGACATAATAATGTAAGAATGCTACATTCGGAGGATCTTCTACCATTATATCGCTTGTTTTAAAGTATTCTGTGGGACTTTCTATAGAAATAGAAATCCTGCAAAAATCTTTTGAGTAGAAAACTTCTTGAACATCTTATTTGTGTAGAAGACCTTTAGTAGGTCTGTCATCTATATAAGGCATCTGCAGGTATTTTGTCTATAGAATATCTCTATAAAAATCTTGCAAAAATCGTTTGTCTATAGAAAATCTTCTTTGTGTAGAAGACTTCTAGAACGTCTCCCCGCTATATAAAGCCTGTAAAAGGTTTTCTGTCCATCCATTCATTTCATTCTATAAATGACCTCCTAAATTTTGTCTATAGAATATCTTTATAAAAATCTTGCAAAAATCGTTTGTCTATAGAAAATCTTCTTTGTGTAGAAGACTTCTAGAACGTCTCCCAGCTATATAAAGCCTGTAAAAGGTTTTCTGTCCATCCAGTAGCTCTTCATTCTATAAATGACCTCCTAAAGCTATTCTTTCTATAAAATATCTCTAGAAGCTTGTCGTATAATCCTCTTAAATTTCGAACTGTCTGGAAAATATCCTAGAAAATATCTTTAGTAGATCTACGCTCTACATAGGATATTTAGTAGACTTTCCGAGGATGGAAGATACTTAGAACTTTTACTTAAAGGAAACATAAATTAACCGCTCACAGTCTTTTTCAGTTAGAAGCAAATTCCAAAAACAAACGAACATTTTGATAAGTCCTTTAGTTTACAAATTGCTAAACTTTGAAACTCCATTTAAACATTTTATTATAAGAACATATACATATGTACATACCTTTTATTTTCCACTACTACAGAAAATTCCATATTTTTGCTACACCTTTTTCGAACTATTTTTCCACTAACAATATTTAATTTCAAATAATTTTAAAGTTTCATTTTCACTACTTCATTCCAAAAACCCATAGACCAAACAAACAGCTGTATGAAAAGCTATTGTCCTTGCTATGCCAAAAACAACAACAACAGCAATATTTTCTTCAAGTTTTCCATGTTTCTGTTATTTTTTACATTTTTCTCTTTCTCAGTGTGAAGTTACTTCCATTCATGTATTTTCAATATTCTTTGAAATGTAGTTAATTAACTGAAAAAAAATCTATGCAAATTTTTATTTAAGGTTTCTCTAAAAGGAGTTTTTGGTTTATAACAATATTTTATTATTTTTTTGAATACTAACTAAAAAAATACTATTTTCTTTTTAAATTTTTCAAAATATTTACACATATTTTGAAAACTTTTATTTTTCAAATCTAAAAAAACAAAACGAATAACAAAATCTCCCTTTTTATTTTGAAAAATTCTAAATTAACCAAAAACTTTTTTTGTTTCATAAAATATAGGCCCCCGGTGCTCCCAGTGGCTATTTTCGTCGTAATGGTGCCCCAACGACCGGTCCTGGTGGCATGAGTCTTAGCCAGCGTAGCCATTCGGCGGCACCCGGTGATGTCTATCACAGCGGTTATTATCGCAGTACAAGTCCACGTCGTGGTTCCCTGTCACCACCAGAATATCGGGGACACGATATAGGTAGTATACCACCATATAGTGGTGTCACATCATCATCGATTGTTGCGCCGTACGATAGTGGTGTCGTTGGCTCGGCATCACAGCAACAACGCTTCCAATCGCGCTCGGCGACTGCCACACCAACGGGTTCACCGAAAAAGAGACAACTGCCAAAGGTAGGTATTTGGAGATAAACGAATTTATTTTTTATGCAGAAAATTAGAGGAGGTCTTGAAGCTATTTGAAGCATCACATTTATTCAAAAATGTCTCGGATAAGACCCATGTAAGAAGATATCTAGAGGGTTTTCTATATTTAGAAGAAGGTAGTTTGCCTACAGAGGAAGTCCTGATGAAGGTGATTTTTTTTTTGTTTTTAAAAACGGGATAACGGAGTTCTATAGGTTATTTTAAAGGCCAGATTTTTTTAAATCATCATATATAGAAAGTCTTTAATAAGCCATTCAGAGGGTCTTGTATTTTAAGACGATCTTCTTCTTCTTAATCGTTTATCAACAGAAGACATCCTACCGAAGGTCTTTTATTCAATATATTACCTATATACATCAAGAGGTCTTCTGTCAATGGAATATCTTCAGTCTTCTACATAAAGTCTTTTCCTAATATATAATTTAAGCGGGACTTCTTCCTAGAAACAATATAGAGAATATATGTATAAGGTTTCCTGTCTAAAATAATATCTGTACAAAGAACACCTGCAGTTTTTGTCTATAGAAGATGACTATAAAAATTCTACAAAGCTCTTTTGCATACAGAGACCTCTTGAAAGTCGTCATTGTGTGGAAGACCTCCACAAGATCTGATATTTATCCAAGGTCTCCAAAATGTCTTTTGTCTACAGAAAATCGCCAGAAGGACTTTTGTGCGTGGAAAACCTCAAGGAACTTATCTTGTGTCATCAGAGGATCCTGTCTAAAATTAACCCCCAAAAGGCACGATAAAATATATACTTGCTATAGAAGACTTTTAGAATATCTTCTCTATATCGAAGATTTTAGGGTATTATGCCTATAGAGGGTCTTCAGAAGATCTTCTTTCTGTAAGATACCTTGGCAGGCCCTCTGCCCACACAAGTTTTTTTTATTCCTATAGAAGCCTCTATAGCTCCCTATAGAGGTTTTCTATAGGGAGAAGAAATCCTTCAGAAGGAGAAAACCTTCCATAGATAACCTTCAGAAGGGATTCAGTCTAGAAGACCACTAGAATCGTATCATGAAGATTTTCTTTATACAAGAAACCTCTCAAAAAACCCTCAACAGACCGTCTAGAAGATACACTTTTTATAAAAGACCTTCAGAATCTCTTATATGTCTTTAGAGTCTTATGCCTATAGATGGTCTTTTTTCTATAAGAGAAGCTCAGAAGGTCCTCCATTTATATCAGATTTTATTATAAGAGACCCTCAGAAGCCTCTCTGCCTATACAAGATTTTCTCCTTCCTATAAAAGGCCTCTAGAAGGTCTTCTGGCCATAGAACACCTTCAGAAGATATTCAGTCTAGATGGCCACTAGACTCTTATATTTCCTAAAATACCTCCCGAAGCTCTTCTTCATACAAGAAACAAAAACCTGTTCTTCTATCAAAAAAAAAAAACAGAAAGAAAACTTCAATAGACCCTCTACACAATTTCTATAGAAGTCCTTCGGATTATCTTGCCTACCTAGAAGACTTTTTTTGTGTATAGGGTCTTATGCCTATAAAGACCCTCAGAAGGTCTTTATTCTATGAGACCCTTAAAAAGTCATCTAGCGGGGTTTTAGAAGGTCTTCTGTCTATACCAGATTTTTTTCCTATAGAATACCTCTAGAATGTCTTCAGTCCATAGAAGACTCCAGAAGATATTCAGTCTAGAAGACCACTAGAATCGTATCTTTCAAAAAAGACCTCATTAAGCAAACCAAAACTTAATCTTCTCTCAAAAACCCCCAGATGCCCTATGTCTATAGAATATAAACTTCCTATTTGAGACCTCCTCAAGGTCTTCAATCTATAGAATACCTCTAGAAGGTATCCAGTCTATAGACTTTCTTTCTATAGAAGACCTCTAGAATCTATTTTTTCTATAGGAGACATACAGACCCTAAGACATACAGATGCCCTATTTATCTTCTATAAATTTTTACATACATATCTCCCTTTTTTCCTATTTGCATAACTATAAAAAAATTCTCTATTTTCCCCTTTCTTCCAGGTCCCCCAAACATCACGCAGCGCCATGATACGTGATCGTTTGGGTCAAGAATTTGACGAACGTTTATCTTCGGGTAACGGTCGTTTTGGTCGACATCGCACACGTCAACCGCATCATCAACCACTATATCGTAGTACTGGTGGTGGTGGCTGGGAGCGACACTATACGGGGCTCTCGGACAGTGATCTACACTCAATGGAGACGCGAATGCGACCACGACATTCGCTATCGCCCGACAAAGATTATATGGGCGATTTTGGTGATTCGGATATTGAGTCATTGGTTAGTGTGACCTCGAGTTCGTTTTCAACACAATCGGAAAGGTTAAGAGGGTCACGTGGACTCAGGTGAGTAGTGACAGTTCGAAGAACTAAGAATGCGCGGTTTTTCTCGTGTGTGTGTGTCTATCTATCTCTCAAATAAAGCTTTTTTCACTTTTGTTATTGGTATATGAAATAAAGCTTAAAGCTTTTACACAAAATGATATTATGAACTTGAAATCAAAGCTTTTTTATGATAAAAACAAAATGGACATTTTTTGAAAAAACTGCTTTTTTGAAAGCTTTGTGAAATACGAAAAATTAGGAAATTTTTTTGCAAGGGAAAAATTTAAAACATAAGAATAAAATATGCATCTCACCCCGCTCCCTACTCCTGACAATTAAATATATATGACAAAAAAAATCAAACATATCCTACCCAAAAATCTGGCAATAGCAAACCAAAAGTATGACCAAACAAAATCAAAACCTCGAAAACAAAATCTGGCAAATTAACGAAAAACGAATCAAAAATTTACAAAAAATAACCAACAACAAATACAAAATAAAACAAGCCAACTACATGCCAACTTTCTTTATGTTTACTATATCTTTGTTCTTTTTTCGTTCCTGTCTTTGTGTTACGTTTTTGTTACAATCAACTGATAAAAAAACAACAACCAAAAACATGCTCAACTATGATTTCAACTCCTTACTCAACCACGACCTCAACTACCACCACCAACCAACCACCCACCCACCAACAAAATAACTACAACAACCACGAACGACTCAATGACGCCTGCGCTTAATTTTGTGTTTGAATTGCTTCTCAAAAAAAAAAATGCCTACGAACGACAATCACAACAACAACGAAAACCATCACTATGTCTTTTTTCATATCATTCTTCTGTCTCACCAACTACTCCCTCAATTCATGGCTCCCTACTCTCATGATTCCAAATATCCCCAAAAAAATTATCCCTTTTTCCCATCACTCCATTTCTATCTCTCTCTCTCCCTCTTGGTTCACACAACTCACGGACATCATTACTCTTCATTATGATTTTTCGTGTTATTACGTTTTCTTATCATTTGGCTTCTTTGTATCCTTCTCTCTGTCTATCTCTCTTTCACTAAACTTCTATACAAAATATATTTTCACAATCAAATAACAACAACTCTGCTCCTTCGTTTTGGCTTGCCACTCACCCACCACTTACTTACTTTGCATGTACTTGCCTTGCGTGTGCAATAACACAACACCAACACTCTCTCACATATACAACATACTCTCTTTCTCACTACACAAACACTTGGAAAATAACCACAACTTTTTCTTAAACTTTCTCCAACAATGGCAAAACAATTCTCTCGCTGGTTCTTCTCAATTTATCTCTGTTGGAAAATGTTTAAAAATACACAACACCTCCCACACACACACACTCACACGTTTACACACAAAATGAATTATCTGGTCCGCCCCTCCACCACACCCCCTTAAATATTTGCAATCGTAATACTATTCCAACCAACCAAAAAAAAAAGTAACAGTAGCTTACCACGAAATTGGCGCTCTTATTTTGGACCGAACAGCATGACAGCTGTCGGTCAGCCAATGCGTTTAGGTGGCGGCGACGACGGCGGCGGCAGGGGTGGCTTCTTTGAACGCTTTCGCTCGAACACCATCGAAGTCGATGACTGTGACTATTTGCCAATGGGTGCGGCGTTTCACACACCACCACATGTCCAGACGACAACGCAACAGATGCAGCTGCTCGAACAGCTGGAGCACCTACAACGTCTTGCCGAATTGGCGGCCAGTGAATCACCACCGAATACGGCAAACGCAGCGGCGGCCGCAGCAGCCCATGCCGCGGCAACGGCTGGACTAACACCAGCACAACCACCACAACTGCCAACCCAACTCATGGTGACCGACAATAGTGGCGATCTGGTCGAGCAGTATTTTCTCGATCCGGCCAATCCCAATCTCATGGTGATGGACCCCGGCGGCGGAGTCGGCGTCGTCCCCAATGCACGAATCGTTACACAAGATCCTCTGATACAGACACAACAACAACTCAACACATTTAATCCACCACCACCAAATCAGTACCCACCTCCTCCACCTCAACAACAACCACTACCACCACATGCGATTCCCACCATACAATTTCCCGAATATCAAGCGCATGCTGCCAATTTCACGCATTTCCCTTCCGATCCTGGGTTTGCACCCGACTGTTGTATAGACGCTCTGGAAGCGGAGGCGGCTGCCGGCAGTGGCGGTAGCGCGACTACATTGCGTGGTCTTAAGCGTCTGACATCGCCCGTTGTCAACTTTTTTCGCCAACAACCGGCTCGCTATGGCCTAACAGCTGATTCGGCCGCAGCCCATGTTCATGCCCACACCGTCTCTTCGTCGCCCTCCTCCTATGTCGGCTATATACGCGATCATTATGATAACACCTGCAGTCACTGCCAGAACGGCAGCCAGCCGGTGGTGCTGTCGACGAATGCGGCCCTGGCCTCGTCGGGCCTCACCATTGGGGCCTGTCCCGATCCCTATTGTCTGATCGATGCCCACCCCCATCCCCAGCATAATCCCATCACCTATCCTTATACGGCTGAGCAGCTGTTGCGCAGGCCATCGCTTTCGATGTTTCAACCGTCATCCTCGGAGCCTTCACTGCCCACCACCGATCCGGCAATGTGCGGTGAATGTGTGGATCAGCATTTCGTTAGTGGCCTGACGGCGCCACAGTTAGACCTGGGCGCCGTGCCCACCTACCATGTCCATACCCCGACCCCAACAGCGCACAAAAAGGCCAAATCCTCCCTGGCCCCTCCCCCTCAACTGCCCACGCAGTCCGTGTTGCGTTTGTCGCGCCAACTTAGCGAGGATGCCCTGGTGTCGGCCGTCCCCATTGCTGAGGGTCGTGCCCAGCCGCCTTCCATTCTCAAGAAACCGAAAATCGGTATACCGACAGGTCGCACCTCTCTTGATCGCCGAAAAATGTTCCACGAAGGTCAGTCGCGTTCTTTAGACTACGACGACTTGCACGCCAAGAGCTGGGGCCGGCGACGCATTCGCTACGAAGATGAGGTCTATCCCGCCCAATTCGACGAGGACCTTTCGCGCCGCTACGGTTCCGAGACCAATATACGCCAATCGTACATGGGGGCCAATGTCAATCCATCGAACCCGTTGAGCCACTCGCACTTCCTGGTGACCGACGACAAAATCGTGACCATTACCTATGACTCGGACGTGGGCTGGACAAGGCGCGGCGTGGCTCCCTCGCAGTTTCGGGACTCGCGCCGACGCTACGACATGACCCGGGGACGCAACCACATGTCCCTCGACCTGGACAGATCGACACACGAAAAACTCTATGGACCAGCGGGACCGTACATGAAACGCCGTCGTAACTTGCCGCACCCTCCCAGCGCACAAAACGCCCACAACTTTTCGCCCGTCGACGACCACGGCCAGATGATGGGCCCTGATCCACACACGTCCGCATCAATGCCGCATGGTGGCACTGCGATGGTCAATGGCCACGGCAACAGCGGCGAGCGGCAGGGACCTGTTGGCGAACAATACGATAGCAGTCGTTCGGGGGGACCACGTCAATCAGCCATGGCTACTGCCTCGTCAAAGAGGAGTAGTCGCCACCAACAACAACAATACGAAACAGGCAGCGATCGCAGTAATCTCGTCAGTATAAATGATCAGCCCGAGTACTTTGAGTACGACGATTACGGCGATCGTGTCGCCGCCCACAACACCTCACAACATTCGAACACGAATCGCCAGTATAGTAGTAGTGGTAGCGGTAGTGCTATGCCAGTTAGTGGTAGCGGTAGTCTTAGACAAAGGGGGAAAGAAGTTTTAGACCAACAGTCATTGAAGGCTGGCAGTGGGAGTGGCGGTGCCAGCGGCGGTGGCACTGCGACTGGCACTGCCGGCGCTGCTATGGCCGGTAGTAATAATGCTAATAATGCTGCTTCTTCTTCCTCTTTTGCAAATTCCCATCATGGTGTCGCCAATTCCACAACATCACCCAATAAACGTGCCTCATTGAAACATTCAACCACCACCACCAACTCAAACGACGCTAACGTTAACGCTGACGGAACGATCTCATCCTCAACAACAATCATTCAAACCACAAATCTCACCACAACTACAACAACAACCACATCATCATCAACGAATGCCGCCAATACAACGGCAACAACGACGGCGGCGTCAACCGACAATGCAAATGCCCAAAATCCGGCCGATCCGACAACGACAACAACATCGGGTGGTGCGGACGCTGATGCTGATCCCGATGCGGCTGGTGATGTCATCGATTGGGATGCAATTGATGCAATGTTGGACGATGATTTTAGTGAATATGTTGATCCGAAACCGGATGGTGAAGGTGCCGATGGTGCTAAAAAAGAAGAAGGCAATCCGGATGATAAAGTCGGTGAGTACTATAGCTCTTTGTGCACGCCTTATGTAGTCCTTGAAAAAAAAAATATTTTTTAAATACTCTACGCCTTATGTAGTTCTTGAAAAAAATATTTTAAACTAGTAGAGAAAGTAGCAAATCGAAGGATATATAGGGACTTTGGAGACCCATTTCCCTTAAATCGGACAAAAATATATATGGGAGCTATATATAAATCTGACCCGATTTTATCGAAATTTGGCGCACGTCATTCTAAACTCGATTGAGTACACCATGCAAATTTTCGCGCATATAGAAAGATATTTAGGACGAAAATATATGTAGGAGCTATATCTTAATCTCAACCGATTTTCTCGAAACTTAGCATGTATCATTCTGGATATAATTCAGTACGCTATGCCAAATTTTGTGCAAATCGAAAGATATGTAGGGACTTTGGTGCCCCATTTACCTTAAGTCGGAAGAAACTGTATACGGGAGCTATATCTATATCTGACCCGATTTTCTCGAAACTTGACACACATCATTCTAGACTCAATTGGGTACACCGTGCCAAATTTCGTGCAAATCGAAAGATATATAAGGGCATTGGTGCCCCCTTTACTTTAAATCAGACGAAATTATATATGGGAGCTATATCTAAATCTGAACCGATTTTCACGAAACTTAGCACACATCATTCTAGACCTAATTCATTACGCTGTGCCAAATTTCGTGCAACTCGAAAGATATACAGGGACTTTGGTGCACCATTTATCTAAAATCGGACGAAACTATATATGGGAGCTATATCTATATCTCACCCGATTTTCTCGAAACTTGACACACATAATTCTAGACCTGATTAAATACGCTGTGCGAAATTTCGTGAAAATCTATAGATATATAGGGAATTCGGTGTCCCATTTACCTTAAATCGGACGAAAATATATATGGGAGCTATATCTAAATCTGACCCGATTTTCTCGAAACTTGACACACATAATTCTAGACTTAATTAAATACGCTGTCCGAAATTTCGTGCAAATCGAAAGATATGTAGGGACTTTGGTGCACCATTTACCCAAAATCGGACAAAACGATATATGGAAGCTGTATCGAAATCTGAACCGATTTTCTCGAAACTTGACACACATCATTCTAGTCTCAATTCAGTACACTATGCAAAATTTCGCGCATATCGAAAGATACATAGGGACTTTGGTGCCCCATTTACCTTAAATCGGAGGAAAATATATATGGGAGCTATATCGAATTCTGACCCGATTTTCTTCAATTTCAATAGGGCCAAATAAGTGAGCTGCGCCAAAATTTCGTCCAAATCGGATCATAAATGCGACCTGTACTTTGTTCACAAAAATACGTGGACGGACGGACATGCGTAAATCAACTCAGGAAGTGTATCTATGCATATTCTCAAAAGGAACCATGGGTCTATCTCGTTTCAGTGTGGTGAAGGATATAAAAGTCAACGTCTATAGTCGAGCTTAAAAAAAATGTTAAGAAATCCAGGCCTATAGTAGACCTTGGAAAAGATATTTTAAAATTCTAGACCTTGTGAAAAAATATTAAAAAAAAAATCAAAGCCTATAGTAGACTTTAGAAAAATATTTTAAAAATCCTCTTGATCCTTGAAAAGAATATTTGAAATAGTCTTGTCCTCATAAAAATTATTTTGACATCTAATTTAATATTATTCTCCCCTTCACAGATGGCAGTCTATCCGATACGGCGCAAGATCGTAAAAAAGGTGCTGCGGACCAAGAACGTTCCCCCAAAAGTGGCAGTGGCATGGGTAAAAAATCCAACTCCACATCCCAGCTATCAGCAACAGGTATGAGCGTTTTGTTGTGTTCCAAAAATTCCGTTCACTTTTACAGTTACATTTTGTATATAAGAAACCCAAAACCAAAAAAAAATCGTTCTTAGTACACTACCAAAATTTTATATCATACCACGATTTCAAAACAAAAAAACCTGAAACATAATCTATTGTAGAAACTTCGTGGCCGTTATTTTATTTCCAAAAACAAAATTTGTATTTTAAAATATTTTCCTAATTCAATGTTTTCATTTGACTCGTTTAGTTATGGCATTCAGTTAGAAATCATTTTTATAATTTATTTCAAAAAATATATATTTATGTTTTATTTTTAATTTCACTAACAATTTCATTTAGTTAAAAAAAACTACTAACCACAAAAAAATCGTTCGCTTAATAATTCGTTTTCTAACCAAACAATTTGAATGTTTAAATATTGCATTTAACAAAAAAACAAAAAAAAAATCATTTAAAATCATTTAGTTTGTTTTAAAAAGAAAATTGTATCATTAAAAAAAAACTAACCAAAAAATAATGTTTCAAAAAAATATAAAACGAAAAGGTCGTAAAAGACGTATGGGCTTTGGAAAGAAGGGAAAAAGCTCATTTACGGTGAATCGCAGTGAAGAAGTAATACCAGGTGAGATACGAGGGGTACTGTCGCGTGGCTCATCTTCTGAAGCCGATGGCGGTCCAGATGGCTTAGGTCCAAATACCGGAGCCGATAGCGGGGACAGGTTCGCAAATAAATACTATTACTAGTTTTTTTTATTTTTTTATTTTTTTTTTTATTTATTTCTATATTTTTATTTATTTTTTAATTATTTTTTATAAAAATTATTTTTTTTAATTTTAATAATTTTTTATTTACTTTTTTCTTCTTAAAACCATAACGATGATAAACATTAGCATTTAAGTCTTGTAAAAAAAAATATTGAAACTAAACATAAAAAGCTTAATCAAGCCTAAAGCTGTACTAAGCTTGTTTCTATTTCTTATCTTTAAGACATAACTTATAAGCATTTACAAAAAAATAATAATTATAGTATTTATTATAATATTTGGTAAAAATTTGCGAAACCATTTACAACAACAACAACCACATTCCTAATCCGTAAAAAATTCAAAACATTGACAACAACTAAAGTAACTGCCAATTAAACCAATAACAACTGTAACAACAACAAAACCCCCAAAAAATCCAAAACTAAAAAAAATAAAAAAATTAGTCGGCTGCGCCGACTTTATAAAATACCTTACACCACTAAAAATCCAAGCCCTGTATTTAAAATTATTTTTAAAACTCCATTGGCCCTTGAAAAAATATTTTCAATCCACGCCTTGTACAGGTCCTCCAGAAAAATATTTGAAATAATCCACGACTTGTATAGGTCCTCCAGAAAAATATTTTAAATAACCCATTCCTTTTTTAGTCTTTGAAAAAAATTAAAAAAATCACGTCTGATGTACTTACTTACTTAGCTGGCTTGAGACAGAACTTTCGTTCCATAAGCCGAGCTTAGAAAAGATTTCTTTTGCGCAGTTTTTGCAATTTGAAAGACCATTTTCGGCAATGTTATCTTCGACTTGGCCTTTCCATCTTATTCGTGGCCTTCCCCTTCTGCGTGAACCATCAGCTGGTTCGCTTTTATATGCCTTCTGGGCTGGGGCATCTTCATCCATTCTCAAAACATGACCTAGCCAACGTAGTCGCTGCAACAATGTCAATGTCCGAGAATAGCTGGTACAACTCAGGGTTCATTCGAAGGCAATATTCACCGTCAACGCAGATCGGCCCATAGATCTTTCGGAGAAATTTTCTCTCAAACACTTCAAAAGCTGGCTTCACCCATGCTTCAGATCCATATAACAGCACGGGTAATATCAGCGTCTTGTAGAGTGTGAGTTTGGTCTGGCGGGAGGTGGCCGGTTGGCCATCACAATCCTTCTCCGAATTTCAAAACTGATGTCATTCGTTTTATTTATGGCTGTGTCAAGATATATAAAATCTTTGACTACCTCGAAGCTGTAGTTCTCAAGTTCCACAGTTGATTCCAGTCTACTGGACGTCTTGCGCGTCGATACCATCAGCTTGGTCTTCTCGTCGTTTACTGCCAGGCCCACTTTGGCAGACTCCTTCTCAATTTGTTCAAAGGTGGCTGTTACCGCTCTCAATGTTCGACCCATTATGTCGATGTCATCGGCGTAGCCGAGTAACATGTGTTGTTTGGTGTACAGAGTGTCATTTCTGTTCACTTTTGCCTCTTGTATGACCTTTTCCAACAGGATGTTAAAAAGGTCACACGACAAACTATCGCCTTGCCTGAATCCACGTTCGGTATTAAAGAGCTCCGAGAGGTCCTTTCCGACTTTAACTGCTGATCTTGTGCCTGTTAAAATTAACCTGCATAGCCGAATTAATTTTGCAGGAATGCCAAACGCAGACATGCTCTGAACGGATAGGGCTGGCGAATGCGGATGTATAGTCAACGAATAGATGGACTGTGTCGATGTGTTTTCTGGTCAATGGTGGATTTGCCATGTCTGAAGCCGCATTGGTATGGTCCAATAATGTCAGTCTTCAGTCGTTCACACAGCACACTGGATAACACTTTATATGCGATGGGAAGGAGACTAATTCCTCTATAGTTGTCACATATCGTCTTGCCTCATTTTTGTGCACGGGGGACACAGGATGCTGAGGTTCCAATCATTGGGCATGCATTCTTCTAGCCAAATTGTACTATCAGCTGGTGCATGCTCCTAACCAGCATCTGACCACCAGTCTTGAATAGTTCGGCTTGTAACCCATCGCACCTGCTGCTTTATTTTCTTCTTCAGTCGATTGATTGCTATTCTGACTTCATCATGGCTAGGTGGTATACACTCTATACTGTCATCTATTATTGGTTCTGGGGTATTCACTTCACCGCTACTATTTGATACCAGAAGTTTTTCAAAATGCTCCTTCCAGATCCTCAGCACGCTGTCTGTATCTGTCAATGGTTTTTCTCTACAGGAGGAGGATGTGCCTGCACCAAAGCCTTCGGATTGGTGTTTTACCCGTTGGTAGAATTTTCGGACTTGAATTCTGATTCCTGTACATCTCGATTTGCTCGCGATCACGTTTTTCTTGCTCTTTGTTTTTTTCTGAAATACGTTTCTCCCCTCTCCTTTTCTTACGATAGTTCTACATCGCATGCTGCGTTTTTCATATCAGTAGCATTACGACACTGATTGTACCACGAATTTCTTGATGGTGGTCTTTGGTATCCAAGTGTTGCTTTTGGGCAATTCTCTGCCATTCTGCTTCTATATTATTATCGGGACAAGGGGTGCTTTCGTCAAGCAGTTGGGTAAGTTGAGCGGAGTTGGCTTCTGTTATCTCTAGGAGTAGGCTTCTACTATTTGGGGCTGCTAACTGCCATGTTTTTGCTGCCGCGAAGTCAATCAACCTCATGCCGTTGCCTAATGTTTCTTCATAGAGGCTGATATTATATTTTCCCTTTCGATTTTTGCATTAAAATCTCCTAGCAGCATTTTAATGTCATGGCCAGGGCAACGATCATATGCTGTTTTTAGGTGCTCGTAAAATATGTCTTCGACGTGGTTATCTTTATGAGCATGGGCGCAAATGAGACTGATTATAGCAATTCGCTCATCTACTGGAGTGAATCTGGAGACGATGTATTTTATTCTCCTGTTAACCATAAATCCGCAGCCAAATTCATGTCTTGTTTCATGGCAGCTATAATACAGGGCGTAATCATCTGATTTACTTATGTCAGTCCCTTTATATCGCATTTCCTGTAAGGCAATAATATCGGCTTTGCACTTCGTGAGTACATCCGCCAAAGCGAATACTGCGCCTGTTCTGTACAACGTGCGCACATTCCAAGTTCAGATTCGCAGATCGTGGTCCTTTATATGTTTGCGTCAACATTAGGGGGTTTGGATTTCTTTTTCTTTGATTTTTCATAGTTGGTTGGGTTTTCCGAAAGTGGGCATCTAACCCGACGCCTCAACCCATTTTTTTTATAGTTCTAATAGGTGAACTCGCGGCACATATTAGCTCATATTAAAAAATATTTGAATAATCCACGCATTCTTTAGTCCTTGAAAAAATATGTTAAAAATCCAAACTTGTTTAGTCCTTGAAAAAAATTTAAAAAAAAATTCACGGTTTCTTTAGTCCTTGAATAAAAAATATTTTAAAAAAATATTAGTCCTTGAAAAAATATTTAAAAAAAAGCCACCCTTCTCTAGTTCTTGAAGAAAATATTAAAAAAAAAACACCCATCTTTTGTCCTCGAAGAAAATATTTGAAAAAAAATTGCGGCTTCCTTAGTCCTTGAAAAAAAAAATATTTTTGAAAAATCCGCGACTCCTCTAGTCCAAAAACATGAAAAAATACTTAACAAATTCACGCCTTCTTCTTCTAATCCATAGCAAAAAAAATTTCCTAAAAAATCCATCCCGATTTAATATGTTGAATTGTTTAAATCGTCCGCCTATTCCCCATAGTGGTGTAGGGTAATAAACTAAGAAAAAAATATTTTTATCTAAAAAATAACAACAACAACAACAACTATCCAAACCAAAACAACATCAAGTAAACAACAAAACTTCCCTATAATATTTAAAAAAAAAGTAATTTGTTTTTCTAAAGACAATTAAAATTCAATTCCAAACAAATCCAAAGTCGATACGTATTTTTAGGCTTTTACTTTGGCTAAACAATTAACAAATTGTAACATCCAATGATAAGCCAATGATAATTCTTGGAAAAAGCTTTCACGGGATTGCAGTGGCTCTCCAAACATCATCTCCACATCCTATCCCACCATTGAATACACACGAAATGCGAGAGCCAACTGCCATCCTTGCTTTGATAAGGTTTTTCCTTAAGAATTATCTAAACAAAAGTAATTTTAGTTAATAATAGTTTCATTGCTTCTTAATTTTTTTGGAGAATCCGCCCTCTATTTAATTTCATTGTAGTTTTCCTTTCTAACCAAAAACAACAAATTTTCATTTTTTGCAAAAACGCCAGCATTTCATAATTATTTAACTACCTATTACTGCTCTACTTATTTATATTCACTAATACAAATTTTGACTCCTTTTGCTGCCCATTTTGTTATAACAAATTTTTAATACGCTCCAAATATTTATTTTAGAATATTTACCCTCGTTTGTTTTTGCTCCTATTTTTTTTTAAATATTTAATTTTGTTCTTGCATGTAAATTCAACCAAGTTTTATGAAATATTTTATGCAAGTTTTAGTTTTGCTACACCATTCAAAAAAACTAAAAGATTTTTAATCCTTAGAAACAAAAATGCCAGGAAACGTATCGGTAAGCTTTATTGTTTCTTTTTACCCTTGAAGTTAATTATTATATAAATATAAAATTATATGCCTATTATATAAGTGAAAATGTTAACTTTTAAAAATATAAAGTTTGATGTTCATGTCTCTTGTATTTTTCGCAAAAAAGGGATTTTAGAAACCAGGACTGAAATGAGGGTATTGTGTAGCTGTTATAACTACGATTTATATAATATGTTTAAAATGTTCACTTTCAAATTTCGAAATATGATAATAATTACTTATTAGATTTGATTCAATCTTTTGAATATTGACCTAATACAGGTGGCGTATGAGTTGTGACAAACAGTATACGCAATGGCGAACTTTAAGGAGTAAGAAACTTCTAGATAAATGAAATTAGCCAAAATAGTCTTCAAAACTCAAATCTATTGTTTGGATCTTGATTTTTTTTAAGTTATGCTTGCAAAAAAATATTCTTGGAAAAATCGTCGCTTCTATTGGTTGTTGAAAAATATGCTGTTTGGATCTGAATTGCTCTTAATTGCATTTCTATTGGTCTTTGAAAATATATTCTTTAAAAAATGCACGCGTTGTGAAGGTCTGTGAAAAAATATTATTTAACAAGTGAAAAAGCGTTAAGTTCGGCCGGGCCGAATATTGAATACCCTCCACCATAGATATACTGACAGGTACTAGAAATGAAAATATAGGGAACATACCAAAAAGTGGACCTATACCAACATTTCTAAAAACGGATTATGTATACCTTAATACAAATTGAAGAAATTTATTTAAAATGTATTTATAATGGATAAGTATACCCTCAGCATTATGGCTAATGAAGGTGTATACACTTTAACATGGTGAAAATGTGCCTGAATGTGGTTCCAGACCCCATGTTTCTTTGGACCAAATCCGTTTCAGAAAATTTAGATTTCGTCCAAACTTTGCCCATCTTATTATTTCTCCAAACTTAGTTCAAATTCGAAGATGGGGAAAATCGGTCCACTCCTTCTGGAACCTCCACACAGAGACTAGGTCTAAATGCGGCTATAGTTCATTATCGAACCTTACGTTCTAATTTTTTATCTCGCTATCCTCCGCAGGTGAAATGATTACAACAGAGTCTTAGAACCAAACTCAAAACGTGGAACAAATCAGATAACTATTTTAATATAAAAAGGGGGGTTATATGGGGACTACCCCAAAAAGGGAGATTTGTTACCATAGACGACTACAAAATACCAAATTTCAGCGAATTCGGTTGAAAAACGCGCTCAAGAACCCCAAAATACCGAAAATTGGGGGCTATCCGAAAAAATTGACCTATACTTATAATTTTCTGTGGAGAGATATGCTACGCAATAAGAACTTAAAGTACCAAATTTCAGCGAATTCGGTTGAAAAACGCGCTCAAGAACCCCAAAATACCGAAAATTGGGGGTACCCTTATATGGGGGCTATCCGAAAAAATTGACCTATACTTATAATTTTTTTTGGAGAGATATGCTACGCAATAAGAACTCAAAGTACCAAATTTCAGCGAATTCGGTTGAAAAACGCGCCCAAGAACCCTAAAATACCGAAAATTGGGGGGTAACCTTATATGGGGGCAACCCGAAAAATTTGACCTATATTTATATTTTTTAGTATAGAGATTTGCTAGCCAATAAGAAGTTAAAGTACCAAATTTCAGCGTATTTGGTCGAAAAATGCGATCAAACCCCCCCAAAATACCGCAAAATTAGGAGTACCCTTATATGGGAGCTTATACGTGGACCGATAAAGCCCATCATCGAACTTGACCTGCCTGCAGACAAAAGACGACTCTATGCAAAATTTTGGCGATCTATCTCAATTCGTTTAGACGCTAGAGTGATTACAACAGACAGACAGACGGACATGCTTAAATTGTCATAGAATATTAAGCTGATCAAGATAATATATATTTTATAGGGCCGGAAATGATTATTTCGATGAGTTACAAACGGAAAAACAAAATTAATATACTCTCCATATTATGGTGGAGGGTATAAAAATCCACGCCTTCACAAGCTTTTAAAAAAATATTCTTTAAAAAATCCAAGCCTTGTGAAGGTCTTTGAAAAAATATTCTTTAAAAAATCCAAGCCTTGTGAAGGTCTTTGAAAAAATATTCTTTAAAAAATCCAAGCCTTGTGAAGGTCTTTGAAAAAATATTCTTTAAAAAATCCAAGCCTTGTGAAGGTCTTTGAAAAAATATTCTTTAAAAAATCCAAGCCTTGTGAAGGTCTTTGAAAAAATATTCTTTAAAAAAATTCACGCCTGCACAAGCCATTGAAAAAATATTCTTTAAAAAAATTCACGCCTGCACAAGCCATTGAAAAAATATTCTTTAAAAAATTCTCGCCTTGTGAAGGTTTTTGAAAAAAATCTTTATAAAAATCCTAGCCTTGTGAAGGTTTTGGAAAATATATTCTTTAAAAAATCCACGCCTTGTGAAATCCCATTGGGTTCAAATAACAGTCTCGAATGACTACAAGAATTTTTAATGTTCAAATAATGCTGGATGGTATGAAATATCCCTCATTTACAGTGAGTAACTAGGACCCAGATCTGGAAAATACGGTGAATGCAGAATCACTCGGAAGCGTAGTTTATAGAAATTTATAACTGTTCTCAAGGACTTTTGATACATTTTCCAATACTCAATTCCACCTCGTCGTTAGTGTTGGTCAAAAGTGAGTTCACGCGGCAGCTACTCTGCAGAGAGTATTTTCATGTCCAAATATTCGAGAATACTGTGATGTACAGCTCCGTCATATTTTTGCACAACAATAAAATCAAGGTATTGGTCTGGGGTTTGAAAATTGATATTGAGGGGTAAACCCCTTAACCCATAAGAAACCAGTGAACGGAGCTGTATAGTCGGACGGGCCGATCATATCATACCCTACATAACTAACACCGAACTGTAATTTTCTGCAAATCTATATTCCTAGCCTGGGCGATATTTCGGGATATATGCACCATCTTAATCCATTAGAGGGCAACAGTTCCTCTTTCTAATCCAGACATATTTTCCGAATCAATTTATCCTTCAGTAAATATTTAAATTTGCTTATTTTACACACAAAAGTCTCGGATTTTTTCTATTGACCCTGAATAAATAGGTGACCAAACCCTTTATCAGTGTAAAATTTGTGATTTTCGACTTACAATAGTGGCCCCGAGAGCAACTATAAAACCAAACGTGCAAAATTTTTTAGTCCATTCCATCCCCTAAATACAATCTGATTATCACCGAAAATTATAGGCGGTGTCTTTGGCCACAATCGGGACATCATGCACAATTTCCTAGTGATCCGCGTGTCAATTTTGCCTTCTAGTGTGGTTGATACTAACCAAATTAAAATACGTACCCACCTGTAATTATCTAAGTATTACTTCCACATGCAAGTACATACAGCAATATAATTGGTATCAATTTAAAGGTCAACAACTCCTCTACGATATACCATTAATTTCTTGGGTCTATGCTCTTCAGGAGTAAAAATTTAACCTGCTAAATATTAATCGATCTTCATCAAAAATTCATTCTTATTATTCTTTGGCCAGATACCCTTCCTCGTGTAAAATTTAGTGAGGTTAGGGTCATAATTGTGGCCTCTATACCGACCAGGAAAACAAACAAAATTAAAGTTTTTGGTCCACATCAATCCCTAGACATTAACGGATGATCACCCAAAACAATAAGGCCTTCTTTGCCCAGAACCCGTTCTATATGCACAATTTCGTGGCGATTGATCAATATCTTTGGTCTAGATCCACTCAGCTTGTCGAGATATGATGATCGGTATTCTAAAAGGTGGATCTTGGGTATAAAAAGGGTATAAAACTTCGCCATAGGTCATAGTTCGGAGGTATGACACGATTCATAAATATTCGTGAAAATATAGTTTCATATCTTGATTTGTAACTATTTTATGCATTTTTATACCATCCACGATAAGGTGAAGTTTATATCAAATATGTCATTCCGTTTACAATACATCGAAATATTCACGAAGGGCCCCACAGAATAAAGTTCTGAAATTTTGTATAGCTGTCCGTTTAAGACAGAGCTCGGAAATTTTGCACAGATATTACTAGTTTTCCTAGAATGATATTGGAAATTGGATATATTGGTTAAAGTTTTGGAGTACCCTCTATATAACAGTATCCCCCAATATCCTCATGGTGAAGGAACCCTATTGAAAATGGGGAAAAATCGGTTCAAATTTGCATATAGCTTCCATATATATTTTCGTCCGATTTAATGTAAATGGTGCACCAAAGTCCCTATATATCTTTCGATTTGCAAGAAATTTGGCACAGCATATTGAATTAGGTCCACGGTTCTGATTTAGATATAGATCCCATATATAGCTTAGTCCGATTTTATGTAAATTGTGCACCAAACTCCCAATTTCAGTGCGATTAAGACGAAATTTGGCATAACGTATGGAATAGAGACTAGGATAGAGTGTGTTAATGTTCATTGATATCGGATCAGATATAGATATAGCTTCCATATATAGTGTTAACCAATTTTATGTAAATGGTACACCAAACTCCCATGGTTTTGTCAGATTGAGACACAATTTTGCACAGCGTACTTAATTAAGTCGAAGTTTTGTTGAAATCGGTTCAGATAGTTCCCATATATATTTTCGTCCGATTTCACGTACCAAATAACTCATTTTTTTCGATTGGGACGAATTTGTGCACAACGTACCAAATTTGAGCTAAATCGTATTGGATTTCGTAGAATATATTCAGATGAAGTTATTGAGTTCTTTAATAACGAAATTTTTTCACCGAACTTCTTTTGCCTACTTTATGTAAGATTTGTGGACAGGACAGTAATGCTCAATATTACCGTCCAGAACAAACTAGTTCAAAGTTAATTTTTCTCAAATTGTTCATCTAGATCTTTTTTTGATGGAATTAACAGACGTGTGCCAATGACCGATTGAACTAGAGGAACTTGGTGAATGATATATTTCCTTTTGAGCGATTCAGGAACGACATTGACCAACACTATTCAAAACCGAAAAATTTGACCAAATTTGAAGTTGTAATGGTGCATCATGAAGGTCAGTAAGGAATAATACTTCAAAGCAATACGTCACGGACACAAAGAATTGTGCGTGAGTTTTTAGCCAAAGACATGACATGTTTCAAGTACCTCTATGCGATCTTCAACGTGTATGAGGTCTTCTTTTTATAGAATACTTCTAGGTGATTTTTCTATCTATAGAAGAACCATATAAGTCTTCTATATACAGGAAACCTTCAGACTGTCTTCTATATACAAAATACTTTCAAGAAGATATCGGAAAAAACTTTCAGAATGTACTCTTTATACAGAAAGCCTCCTATCTAGAGAATAGGTCTTCTAGATACAAAAATGCAAAACCTTCAAGAAGTCTTGAATCTAAAGAAGACCTTATCAAGTCTTCTATGTATAGATGACCTTTAGGAACTGTTCCAACTATAGACGTCCTTCAGAATGTCTTCTAAGACAAGATAAGTACAAGAGATTATCATTATATAGAAGTCTTAGAGCAGACCTTCAAGAGGTATTCTACTGAGAGGAAACTTACAGAAGGTAGTTTTCATAGAGAAATCTTACTGGTGGTATTCTCTACGTACTTCTACCGTAATCACCAGATTTGACCCCCTGACTTTTTCCTATTCCCAGAACTAATGAGACCGGTGACAGGAAAGTGTATTGCTACGATCGATGAGATAAAAGAAAACTGAAAACAGGAGTCCTTGGCTATACCAAAAAGGATATTTCAGAAGTGTTTCGAGAATGGGAAAGTGGCTGGCATAAATGTACCATATTTGGGGGTGGGGGTGGGAAACTCTCAGATGGTATTCTATCTATAGAAGACCCGCAGAAGGTATTTTGTCTATAGTTGACTTCCAAGAGATTTTCTATATATAGAGAACCTACAGGACTTCTATGTATATATATTCTATCTATAGAGGAACCACAGAAGGTCTTCTATATAGGACTTCATTCTCTGGAAGATCCACAGGAGGCCTTCTTTCTGTAGAAGAACCCCAGGAGTCCTTCTACATATAGAAGATCTCCTGGAGGCCTTCTATGGAAGTCGCTCAGGAAGTTTTCCTTTTACAGAAGTCACGCAGAACGTCTTCTGTCTACAGAGGGCCTATAGAAGGTCTTCTATTTAGAGAAGACCCACTGAATATCTTCTGTCTACAGAAGACCTACTGAAGGGTTTTGTATCCACAGAAGACCCGCATCAGGTCTATAGAGAAGATTTATAGGAGTTCTTCTTTCTATAAGCCTATATGGATAAGATCGAAGACCCTCATAAGGTATCCTATATATTGAAGGCCTTCAAGCTATTCTTTCTATCTTCTAACTACAAAAGACCTGTTGGATTTACTCTATGCATTGAAGACCTATATGCGAACTTCAATGTCTGTTTGGTCTTCTTTTTATAGAATACCCCTAGGTAATATCTATAGAAGAACCATAGGAGTCTTCTAGCTACTGAACACCTTCAGGAGGTCTTTTATATATGGAAGGCCTTCAAGAAGCGTTAAATAAGGAGAAAAAAAAATAAGACCTGCAGGAGGCTTTTCATCTACATACCATCAGCAGGTCTACCTTCAGGATGTCTTCTATCTAGAAGAAGCCCTTGAAGGGGACAAGATAATTATTGATAAATAAAGAAAATACTTTTCAAAATATTTCAAGTAGGGGTTATTTTTTAATCGGACCTCGTACCAATATTTGATCTTAAATATGTTGGAGCTTCCCGCAGGATAATTCAAATTATGTTCGAAACCACGTATACACAGTGGCTATGTAGGGTTAATTTTATTCAGTAAAAATTATACCATACACATGTACTATCTGTACGAGTATATTCTTCGAAACTCATTCAGTCCTGGTCATTTTTATCAGGTAGAGTTTTTTTAATAAAAAAAATAACATTTTCTTAAAAAAAAACAAATTAATAATTTATTAAAAGTTGAAGGTAAACATTACTACAACTCTTTTTATCAAGTAATCCTTTTGGACCCAATGACATTAATAATTTTACTGTTGTATTTGTAGAAAAAATAAAAAAGCCACATGTTTATTTTTTTCCTATGTTCTAAAGGGATAACAAGGCAATACTGAACCCAAACACATGTTTATACTACCTTCTCTTAAAAATTGTCAGATTAAGCTGGGCCTGAAAGGAATGAGCTTAAAACTAATGTCCGGAAAAAATATTGAATTTATTTATATTCCACTGCAACATTTAGAAATGCATGTCATATTAATATAAACAAGCATTTATCTAATGTTTATCATCTTTATTGCTAAAACATAAATAACAACACAATAATACACAACAAACTAATTTCAATTATATTTTCACTATTTTCAATAAAAAAAAACAACCAGGGAGATATAGGAGTTTTCTTAATGAAAATAATTTTACAAATAATGTTTGCCATAATATTTAAAAAACAAATACACCATGGGAAGACCTTAGAAAAACCAACATTGAAAATTGGCATCTTTAAACTTACGAGACAAATATTCTAATTGGAAATTAAACACTAAGGTTTAACCGTTCAATGCCTTATTCAATAACTAAATTTTTATATATAATAATATTTAAGTCATAAAGAATAACAAAAATTAAATAATCTATTAAATATAATCATCTTTAAATAACAACAACAAAAATAGTATCACATATATATTTTATTCACAAAATGCCTTTTTGTATTCAGTTGCCTTGTCCGATTATTTTGTGTGTGTTTTCATTTTTATTTTATTTATTTATTTGTTAATTGTTTAAGCTTTGTTGTATTATTTTTTTGTTTTTTCAAAAAAATTAATTTTGTTTAGATGCCTTATAACTATTTTCGAATATTTGTAAATAGATTTAAATGTTTTGGTTTATATATACATATCTATATAACGGCTGCCATATACATATATATTTATATATAGCGTATATATAAAATAATTATAGTAAATTGTTGGAATATAGTCGGCATTGTTCGACTTGGTGAACGAAACACGAACATAATCTCTGGAAGACCTCCAAGAGGTCATCTGTCTACAAAATACGTTTCGGAGGTTACTCACAGGAGGTATTTTATCTATAGAGGACCTACAAAAGGCCGTCTATATAGGACCTATTTCATTGGAAGATACACAGAAGGTCTACTTTCTGCAGAAAAACCCCCGGAGTCCTTTTACCTATAGAAGTTACACTGGATGCCTTTTATTTACAGACCTTTTATATAGGACTTCATTCTCTGGAAGATCCACAGGAGTCATTCCACCTATAGAAGATTCCATGTAGACCTTCTATTTACTGAAGTCCTACAAGAGGTCTTTTATATGTAGAAGACCCACAGGGAGTCCTCCATTTATAGAAGACACACAGGATATCTTCTGTCTACAGAAGATCCACACAATGTCTTCTGTCTACAGAAGACTCTCAGATGGTATTCTATCTATAGAAGACCCGCAGAAGGTATTTTGTCTATAGTTGACTTCCAAGAGGTTTCCTATATATAGAGAACCTACAGGACTTCTATGTATATATATTCTATCTATAGAGGAACCACAGAAGGTCTTCTATATAGGACTTCATTCTCTGGAAGATCCACAGGAGGCCTTCTTTCTGTAGAAGAACCCCAGGAGTCCTTCTACATATAGAAGATCTCCTGGAGGCCTTCTATGTACAGAAGGCATACAAGACATCTTCTATCTGTGGAAGACCCACAGAAAGTCTTCAATTTATAGAAGACACACAGGATGTCTTCTGTCTACAGAATACCTACAGGAGGTCTTCTATCTATAGAAGACTCTCAGATGGAATTCTGTCTATAGAAGACGCGCAGAATGTATTTTATCTATAGTAGACTTCCAAGAGGTTTTCTATACATAGAGGACCTACAGGACTTCTATCTATAGTAGACTTACAATCGGTCTTCTATCTACAGAGGAGCTACAGAAGGTCTTCTATATAGGACTTCTTTCTGTAGAAGATCCCCAGAAGTTCTTCTACCAATAGAAGATTCAATGGAGACCTTCTATTTACAGAAGTTTTCCTTTTACAGAAGACACGCAGAACGTCTTCTGTCTACAGAGGGCCTATAGAAGGTCTTCTATTTAGAGAAGACCCACCGAATGTCTTCTGTCTACAGAAGACCTACTGAAAGGTTTTTATTCACAGAAGACCCGCAGCAGGTCTATAGAGAAGATTTACAGGAAGTATTATTTCTATAGGTATTTTATGGATAAGGCGAAGGCCCTCAAAAGGTATCCCATATATTGAAGGCCTTCATCAATCTTTGGAAGACCTAAAAAGGTATTCTTTCTATAAAATATCTTGCCGAGGTCTTCTAACTACAAAAGACCTATAAATGGAAGGAGGTCTTCCATTTATAGAAAACACACAGAATGTCTTCTGTCTACAGAGCACCTACACGAGGTCTTCTAACTACAGATGACCCGCCGAATGTCTTTTGTCTACAGAAGACTCTCAGATAGTATTCTGTCTATAGAAGACCCGCAGAATGTATTTTATCTATAGTAGACTTCCAAGAGGTCTTCTATACATAGAGGACCTACAGGACTTCTATCTATAGTAGACTCACAACAGGTCTTCTATCTACAGAGCAGCTACAGAAAGTCTTCTATATAGGACTTCTTTCTCTAGAAGATCCCCAAGAGTTCTTCTACCAATAGAAGATTCAATGGAGGCCTTCTATTTATAGAAGACCTACACGACGTCTTCTATATGTGGAAGTCACTCAGGAAGTTTTCCTTTTACAGAAGTCACGCAGAACGTCTTCTGTCTACAGAGGGCCTATCGAAGGTCTTCTATTTAGAGAAGACCCACCGAATATCTTCTGTCTACAGAAGACCTACTGAAGGGTTTTGTATCCACAGAAGACCCGCATCAGGTCTATAGAGAAGATTTATAGGAGTTCTTCTTTCTATAAGCCTATATGGATAAGATCGAAGACCCTCATAAGGTATCCTATATATTGAAGGCCTTCAAGCTATTCTTTCTATCTTCTAACTACAAAAGACCTGTTGGATTTACTCTATGCATTGATACCTATATGCGAACTTCAATGTCTGTTTGGTCTTCTTTTTATAGAATACCCCTAGGTAATATCTATAGAAGAACCATAGGAGTCTTCTATCTACTGAACACCTTCAGGCGGTCTTTTACATATGGAAGACCTTCAAGAAGCTTTAAATTAGGAGAAAAGAAATAAGACCTACAGGAGGCTTTTCATCTACATACCATCAGCAGGTCTACCTTCAGGATGTCTTCTATCTAGAAGAAGCCCATTTTCTATCTATAGAAGACATTCAGGAAGTCTTCCAACTATATACAAGACCTTCAGGAAATCTTCCAATTCTATACAAGACCTTCAGAAAGTCTTCTATGTCGGGAGAAATACATGTAGTTATTTTGTATAGAAGTCTTAGAGCAGATCTTTAGGAGGTATTTTTGTTTTTCTACAGAAGATCAATTGGAAGTCTTCTTCATAGACAAGTCATACAGGTGGTATTTTCTACATTCTTCTACATCCAAACAAATCGTGTTCTACTTGAAAATTTTTTCTCTACAAAAAAAAAAAAAAAAAAAAAAACGGGGAACCTCTCCCAACCTCCGTTCAATATATACGTTTCAGCATAATTTATCGAGAAAACAAAATCGCCTTATTGTGTGTTTTTTCTTTTATACCATTTTTTCGTTGTTGCTCTTCTTTTTTTATATTTCATTTTTTACTGTTCAAAAAAAAAAAAAAACAGACAAAAATCAGGCACGTGATTGTAGCACCACCACAACCAACAATAACAACACCACCTCAACTACGAACACCGTCACAGCCACCTCTTCACATCAACAGCCACAACAACAACAACATCATTATCATCAACTGCATCCACTTCATTATCAGCGTCAGTCGCGTGGTTCGGCTGGTAGTATACAAAGATCGGTTGAGGTGCCGCCATCATCATCTGTAATGCAATATCGCGCCGGTAGTATACATTCGATCTCAAGCTCAGAAGGTTCATCGTAAGTTTTGCTCCATGAAAAAAAACAACAACAAAAATGCTAAATCACCAAAAAAGAAATCCTCTTAAGCAGAGAGCTTATGTTCTTGCTCTTTTCCACTTTTACTGCCTCTCTATTTGCTAACATTATTTACTGCTATCTCTCCTCTCTCTCTATCTAAATTATTCTCTAAATATCACTACTGTCTGTCAATGTTGTTGTTCTCCTGAAAGATGCTACAAAAACATTTGACTTGCCAATAAACGATATATGTGTGTGCGTGTCTGTGTAACATAAACCAAACCTACCAAGTGAAGTTGGCTGTAATTAAGTGTCCACTTTTGTATATTTATGCCAGATATTAAAATTTTATAAAAAAAATATTAAAAAAATATTATTTTATTTATTTTTTTATAAATTGTGTGCAAGCCTGGACCTGTATTTTTCTCATTAGGAATCCTCTTGATTTTTTAGCTATTTATTTTTTCTCTCTCTCCCTCTTTCTCTCTCTATCCATTTGTGACTTCTTCTAAATTTTGCTCTCTAAATGTGTTTTTGGTTTTCTTTTTCGAAACTGTATATTCGAATTTTCGAAATTGTTTGCTTATCATCTATTGTTGTTGTTGTGTGTGTGTGTGCGTAATTAATTGCTTTCCACAAAATCCTACAAATACAACTCTGGTTTTAATTTTGTTTCCATACAACTCTGTAATGAATGAAAATGATGTATTTGATTTTTTTTATTTCTATATTTTGTAACTTATAATTTATTTTTTTATTTTTGTAGAACAATTGTTTGATTTTAGTTTAATATATTTTTTATTTTTTTATTTGAAAATAAAAAAAACATGTTCGTGTCACCCTAATGTCATCTGTACATAACATAACATCGTATGAATTTTAACATATTTTTTATTTATCACTGCATTACCAATCACCCGATTTTCATTACCATAAAAATGAATATATAATTTTAATATATTAAATATTGAAGAAACCCTATAGGAAGTCGTTTATCTATAGAAGACCCCCAAAAGTTCTACTATCTTTAGAAAACCTACAGAAGGTCTGCTGTCATTAGAATACCCACAGGAGGTATTCTATCTTTAGAAGACCCCCATTATGTATTATATCTACAGAAAAGCCACATGCGGTCTTCTATCTTCAGATGTTCCTACAGATGTCACGATTAAAAAAAAACCTTCATTTGATTATGTCCTATATAACGATGTGCAATTTCACTTATATAAGGTTTCTATAGGTTCTATATAAAATATCGTTTCTAATAACTCTTTTTTTTTCTCTCCGACTAGGAATATTTTTAAAAAGATCCATAATTTGAAGTTCGAAACCAAATTTCTTGAAATAAATTATTCTGGCTTCAAGGTGAAATAAAGTATCATACAATATATATTCTCGATCGTGGCTGTCTACTTAAATCGCGATAGCGATCAATATATTCGAAATAGAGCTTTGTAATTTTATATACATCCCATTATAACGGCACCTCGCCAATTTCAGCATTCCCGACATTCTTCAACAAAATTAGCTGCCATTTATATTTTGGACCCTGACCCTACCACAAATATTTACCCAAGCTTGAAGGTAACTTCCATTTAACGGTATTTGTATTTTGGATACATTATTTTGAATTTTGGATACTTTTTCCAACCGAACTGATTCTAATTTGTTACAGTTCTCATTGGCTAGTAAATTTTCTTGCCAAAAAATATCAAAATTCAGTCCACGTTTTGTTATAGCCCCAGGTAACGGTACCTTGAAGTTTCGATATTTATACCCTTCACCACACTGTGGTACAGGGTATTATGTCTTTGTGCATATGTTTGTAACAGGCAAAAGGAAACGAGATAGACACATGGTACCTTTTGAGAATATGCATAGAATCACGTTCTGAGTCGATTTACGCATGACCGTCCGTCCGTCTGTACATGTTAAATTGTAAACAAAGTACAGGTCGCATTTATGATCCAATTTAGATGAAATTTGGCACAAGTCTCTTATTTGACCCAAGGACGAACTCTATTAAAATCGGTTCAGATTTAGATATAGCTCCAATATATATTTTAGTCCGATTTAAGGTAAATGGGGCACCAAAGTACCTCTATATCTCTCGATTTGCACGAAACTTGGCACAGAGTACTGAATTAGGTGCAGAATGATACGCGGCAAGTTTCGAGAAAATCGGTTCAGATTTAGATATAGCTCCCATATATAGATTCGTCCGATTTTAAGTAACTGGTGCGCCAAAGTCCCTATATCATTCGATTCGCATGAAATTCGGCATAGAGTTCTGAATGAAGTCCAGAATGATATGTGCTAAGTTTCGTGAAAATAAGTCCAGATTTAGATATAGCTCCCATATGTATTTTCGTCTGATTTAATGTAAATGGTGTACCAAAGTCCCTATATATCTTTCGATTTTCATGAAATTTGGCATAGTGTAATGAATTAGGTCTAGAATGATGTGTTAAGTTTCGTGAAAATCGGTCGAGATTTAGATATAGCTCCCATATATATTTTCGTCCGATTTAATGTAAACTGTGTCGTCCAATTTTACACAAAATTGACACAAATATTGTACAACGTACTGGAGTTAGAATAACCTAGAAGTTGGATATAAATGCTTCACATAATTTTGTCCCTGGTCCTTCAAAAATTTGACGTCCGTTAGGATTCAATCGTTGGATATACCCAACGTGGTGAAGGGTATCTTATAGCAATTGTGTTATCTTCATGTGATCAAATTAATTAGTTTTTTAATTATATGTTCCTGAAGTATATATACAAAATTAATTTTTTTTTATTATATATATATATATATATATATATATAGAGTTAAAAATGCTTCCGTAAATTCATTTTTGTCTGTTACTCCTCCTGTGAGCAAAGGGCTTCAACAAAACAATGCCTTCTTATTCGATTGGTTTTATTCCTGCTGTAGGTGGTGATACTGTCATCTATCGTTGGCTGGAAAATACTTCTCCTTTAGTATTGAGCAATGGTTGTGGTCCTTGCTTCCTTAGTGCTGATATTTGTCATGTCAGTGGGTCTTCGGCAGACCTCTTTTTTACAAAAATTTGAAAACCAATTTTTCTCATCCGATGGGATTACATTCCAGGAACCAACGGAATTTCTTGCGATATATTAATTTAAATTGTTTACCTCTCATATTAAATTACCATCTCATAAGCATTTTTTTCTTCTAAAATATTTTTTTATATTATTCTTGTTTTTAAACCCAACGTCTCATACATTTGTCATTACAAATCAATTACATACTTGAACGAACTATTTTTCTAGGGTGTAACTACTAAGTGTGTGTTCGAATATTTCTCTTTAAAGCCTTGATTGCTACGACAATGTTTTCTCTTCTATTTGTGGTGTAAAAAGGCCTGATTGTAAATATGCAACTCCATACAAAGCATGTTGTAAAAAAATCGTAAAAAAAACAAGAACAACCAACTTTACACTATGCAACAATGGAATAAATTAAATGCACGTTAATGCATCAAAAAAATGGACTAATGTCAAAAAATAGATAAATATATATTTTTTTCAAATCCAAAAAAAAAATCTTAACTTAAACAACTGCCTACTATATCTCCCTGTGTATAATACAAAGTTTTACATACATATATATTAACTGAGTTTCAATATTAATTTGTATTATTTTTCTTGATTTTATTTCAAAATACTTTCTCTTAACTTTCCAAATAATTTATTTTTTTGAGTTTAAAACAAGAACACAAAATTTATAAAATTCTAATAAATTTTTTTCTTTTATAAAATTATTTTCGAAAAAATTCCCAAATCTCTAGATTCTCACCCACCATGAGAGCTGATGAACAAATCAATCAATTTGTCGAAGGTCTGGGACCGGGCCAATTGGTTGGACGCCAGGTGCTGGGTGCTCCCTCGCTGGGCGATATCCAATTATCGCTGTGCTATCAGAAAAATTGCCTAGAAGTAGAGGTGATCAGAGCCAGAGGTTTGCAGGTAGGTGGTGCAATTGGATTTCCCCCCTTTGGAAGTTTTAATAATTTTGTTTTTTTAGCAAAAACCCACCTCGAAAATGTTACCAGCCCCATATGTCAAAGTTTATTTGGTATCGGGTAAAAAATGCATGGACAAAATGAAAACTTCCACGGCTCGGCGAACGTTGGAGCCATTGTATCAACAGCAATTGGTGTTCCAGAATTGCAATACAAAAGGCTGTATATTACAAGTAAGATAATGGCAAAAATGTTTTTGTTCGAAGATCAGGAGGGGTATTCTTGCTTGTCTCCTGTGGTTAAAATTGATCATTTTTGGCAATAGAGGTCTTCTAAGGTCTTCTTCTGTGGACCGAAAGGGTCATCTGTGCTCAGAAGAGGTCTTTTGGGAACTGAATTGGTCTTCTGTGTACAAAAGGGGTCTTCTGTGAACCGAACGAATACCTTCTGTATACAGAAGAAACCTTCTGTGGACAGACGAGGTCTTCTGTGGATATAAGACAGAAGAAACCTTCTGTGGATAGAAGAGGTCTTCTGTGGATAGAAGAGGTCTTCTGTGGTCAGAAGATGTCTTCTTTTGTGGACAGAAGAAATCTTCTTTGGTCAGAAAAGGTCTTCTGTCGTCAGATGAGGTCTTCTGTAGTCAGAAGAGGTCTTCTGTAGTCAGAAGAGGTCTTCTGTAGTCAGAAGAGGTCTTCTGTAGTCAGAAGAGGTCTTCTGTAGTCAGAAGAGGTCTTTTGTGGATAGTAAAGGTCTTTTGTGGTCGGAAGAGTTCTTTTTGTCGACATAAATGGTCTTCTGTTGAAAGAAGAAGTCTAGGTCAGGGTGTGGTCAAGGGGTCTTTTGTGTCGTCTGTGAACAGAAAAGATCTTCTGTGGATAGAAAAGTTCTTCTGTGGATAGAAAAAGTCTTCTGTGGACAGAAAGGGTCTTTTGTGGACAGGAGAGGTCTTCTGTGGATAGAAAAAGTCTTCTGTGGACAGAAAAGGTCTTATGTGAACAGAAAAGGCCTTCATTGCACAGATTAGGTCTGCTGTGAATAGATGAGGTCTATCGTGAATAGTAGAGGTCTTCTGTGGACAGAAGAGGTGTTCTGTGGATAGAAAAAAGGTGGACAGAAGAGGCAAAGATGTGGTCTGCTGTGAATAGATGAGGTCTATCGTGAATAGAAGAGGTCTTCTGTGGACAGAAGAGGCGTTCTGTGGATATAAAAAGGTCTTCTGTGGACAGAAAAGGTCTTATGTGAACAGAAAAGGTCCTCTGTGCACAGAAGAGGTCTTCTGTTGACAGAACAGGTCTTCTGTGGACAGAAAAGGTCTTATGTGAACAGAAAAGGCCTTTATTGCACAGATTAGGTCTGCTGTGAATAGATGAGGTCTATCGTGAATAGAAGAGGTCTTCTGTGGACAGAAGAGGTGTTCTGTGGATAGAAAAAGGTGGACAGAGAAGGCACAGATGTGGTCTGCTGTGAATAGATGAGGTCTATCGTGAATAGAAGAGGTCTTCTGTGGACAGAAGAGGTCTTCAGTGGACAGAAGAAATATTCTATGGACTGAAAAGTTCTTCTGTAGATAGAAGGGATTTTCTGAGGACAGAAGAGGTCTCTTGAGGACAGAAGAGATCTTTGGAAGACAGAAGAGATCTTTGGAAGACAGAAGAGATCTTTGGAAGACAGAAGAGGTCTTTTGTGGACAGAAGTCTTTTATGGACAGAAGAAGAATTCTCGGGACAGAAGAGGTTTTCTGGGGGAAAGGAGATATCTTATGGACTGAAAAGTTCTTCTGTAGACAGAAGGGGTTTTCTGAGGACAGAAGAGGTCTCTTGAGGACAGAAGATGTCTTTTGAGGACAGAAGAGATCTTTTGAGGACAGAAGAAGTCTTTTCTGGGGACAGAAAAGGTTTTCTGGGGAAAGGAGATATTTTATGGACTGAAAAGGTCTTCTGTAGAACGAAGGGGTATTCTGTGGACCGATGAGGTCTTTTGAGGACAGTAGAGATCTTTTGAGGACAGATGATGTCTTCTGTGGGCAGAAGGAGACTTCTGTGGACAGAATAAATCTTCTACGGACAGAAGAGGTGGTTGGAAAAGGTCTTGAGTGAAACGAATAGGTTTTCTGTGCACAGAAGAGGTCTCCTGTGAACAGAGGAAGTCTTCAGTGGGCAGAGGAAGTCATCTGTGGACAGAAGGATTCTAATATGGACAGAATAGGTGCTCTGTGGATAGAATTACTTTCTATGGACTGGAGAGAACAGAAAATGACATCTGCTGCTAGAATATATCTTCTATAAATATGAAATTTCCAAGGTCTATTCGTAATAGTGATTATGTACCTGTGGAAAAAGTTCGCGGATGAAAGATAAAAGATATATAAAAGGAGATATCTTATGGACTGAAAAGTTCTTCTGTAGACAGAAGGGGTTTTCTGAGGACAGAAGAGGTCTCTTGAGGACAGAAGATGTCTCTTGAGGACAGAAGAGATCTTTTGAGGACAGAAGAAGTCTTTTATGGACAGAAGAAGAAATCTGGGGACAGATGAGGTCTTCTGGGGAAAGGAGATCTTCTATGGACTGAAAAGGTCTTCTGTAGAACGAAGGGGTGTTCTGTGGACAGAAGAGGTCTTTTGAGGACAGTAGAGATCTTTTGAGGACAGATGATGTCTTCTGTGGGCAGAAGGAGACTTCTGTGGACAGAATAAATCTTCTACGGACAGAAGAGGTGGTTGGAAAAGGTCTTGAGTGAAACGAATAGGTTTTCTGTGCACAGAAGAGGTCTCCTGTGAACAGAGGAAGTCTTCAGTGGGCAGAGGAAGTCATCTGTGGACAGAAGGATTCTAATATGGACAGAATAGGTGCTCTGTGGATAGAATTACTTTCTATGGACTGGAGAGAACAGAAAATGACATCTGCTGCTAGAATATATCTTCTATAAATATGAAATTTCCAAGGTCTATTCGTAATAGTGATTATGTACCTGTGGAAAAAGTTCGCGGATGAAAGATAAAAGATATATAAAAGACCTCTGAAGGGTATTCTACATATAAAAAGATCTATGAAAAAGTTCGCGGATGAAAGATAAAAGATATATAAAAGACCTCTGAAGGGTATTCTGTATATAAAGGATCTCCGAAGGGTTTAAAATACCTCAGAATGGACTTATGTATATTAACGGCATCTGAAGGATCTTCTATATATGAAATACCTCTAGGTATAGAATACCCTTCTATACATGAAGGACCTTTTAAGGGAGAAATATCTTCAATTGGTAGAAGCTCCAGCAGAGCTTTAGAAAAGTCAATTTATAGATAGTGACCACATGAAATGTCTTCTATGAAATGTGTGATGCATACTTTTAGGTGTTTAATTTTGTTCTGAAAGTTCTTAACTTCTTTAAATGCCTCTGATGATGTTGTTGTTCGTAGAAGACCTCAAAAAAGGCCTTATTAATATTGAAGTCTTCGGAATAATATTCAATTTATAGTTAGATTTCCTATCAAAGGCTTTTAATGCAAAATTTGGGATGTGATACATACGTTTAGGCATCTTAGTGGGAATTTTTTATTTAGCGAAGACTTCTGAAAAATTTTTTATACGTATATCGCCTTATTTATATAGAAAGCATCCAAAAGATTTTTAATTAATAGGTAGGGTTCTTTTTAACACCTTTTTTCATAATTTTCGATGCGATGCATACTTTTAGGAGTAGTAGTATTTTATTTATATTTATCGATAGCATCTGAAGTTTTCGAATGTTCGTATAGGACCTTGAAAGGCCTTATATATTTATAGAAGACTTCCGTAAGCTCTTTGATACGTAGTTTATGTTCTTATTAAAGAGCTTCTCCGCAATATTATTCATTCTTCGCAATTTGTGATGTGATGCATACTTTTAGGCGCCTTAGGATTTCAATTATATTTTTAGTACACCTCTAAAGCTGTTATTTTTAGATTATGATTTGACCTTATTTCTATGGAAGACCTCTCAAAGATTTTTCAATTTATCGATAGAGTTCTTCTTCTTCTTTCTCCGCAATGTGTGATGCATACTTTTAGGCCGTTTTTTGTGTTTTCCCTTCTATTTTCAAATAATTTAATATCTATTTTATTTTGTTTCCAGGTTACCGTTTGGGGCGATTATGGCCGCATCGAAAAGAAAGTCTTTATGGGCGTTGCCCAAATAATGCTCGATCAAATCGATTTATCAAATGGCATTGTGATTGGCTGGTATAAACTATTCGGCACCACCTCACTGGTCAGTTGTCCTGCCAATACAGGTTTATCTAGGCGCTCATCACTAGCATCGCTTGAATCACTTAATTTAAAGTTTTAAAACAAAAAAAAATAATACCAAACAAAAAAGTAGAGAAAAATTCCTCGCCCCCTTTTTAATGCAACATCGAACATAACACAACACGCTAGTGCCACCAAACTCATACACTAACCAACAACCAAACATTTTTTCACCAAAAAACACATGGCATAATTTAGAGAAAGAATATAGTATTGTTAAATTTTTCATGATTATTATTATTATTAAAATATACACACCAAAGTTATTTGCATTGATTAATCCAAATAGAAGACAAAGAAGTCCTATACACACTTATATAAATATTTATATACCAAAAACACACAAAAAGTAGTTTTGAATTCCGAAACCCAAAACCAAAAAAAAAAAATTATTCACCCGTTTTTACACAACTTTAGTATTGCGTTACTGTTCAAGTTACACACATTTGTACATGCATACCCAGTTATTTACATACCTACATATATATCAATTTATAGCGATATTAAAACCAAAGCGCCTATTTATATATTTTTTGAAAATGAAAAAAAAAACAGTAATGATTCCATATTCCTCACCTTGTTGAAAAAAAAAAATCTACCAAAAAACCATCCACCACCAAACAACAAAATAAGCTACATATTTTGGCATATAACTAAAGAAACAAACAATCAAAAAATCGTAAAAACCTAGCTAGAAAATTTTCAAAATAAAAATCTCAAAAATTTAATTCCATCTACATACAACGTAGTACATTTTAGGTATGTTTCTTCTTCACCTACTTTTTCTTCTTACCTCTACTTGTTCACTGTAATTATATATATATTTAATTTTTTTATTACTGAAGTGTGTGTCTTTATATAATTTTTTGTATTTTTTTAATTTTGAGCCAAAACTTGTAAATATTCCCAAATTGTATCTAACAAGTTTTGAGATTTTCTTTTAAATTTGCTAACTGCATGCAATCGTTAACAGTTTATTTATTTAAATTTATAAGTTGTTTTTATTAAAATTTAAAATTCAATTCAAGTTTTAGAATACATCGGATATGTGTGATGCGTACTTTTAGGCGTTGTATTCGCATGTACTAGGGAAAGTGAAATTTTTTTAAATATTAAAACTCACTAATCCTCCGTAAAGAACCAAATCTTCCTATAAGTAGAATGGTTATTTTATATTCAAAAAAAAAAAAAAAGAAAATGTGTGATGCATACTTTTAGGAGGCACATTCACTATGCGACGTGATTGTTTTTGTTTCCTATTCCTGATTTATTACACGTTTCACAGCTCTACATTATTTATGATGTTCGATCAGAATTTTCTGCATATTACCCTGAAGCATCTGCTTATGAATATCTTTAGTTTTTAGGTGATGGTGTTAAACCCAAGTCCTGTTTGACTATTCTATAGCACAATCGAGTTTAAACATGCTTCAAATATTTTAAGCTAGGAGTTTCTCTATATAACTTACTGTTTTCTGCCAAAACTTATCTCGTTTTTTTCTTAGTCTATTCACTGGCGGTGTCCATAGATTTCACCCGACGGGTTTTAAAGAGTAAGACAAACAAAAGCCGTCTTGGGATGCCGGACTATCATCTGCCGAATGCTGGTCTCGTTTTTGTTAGTCTATTGATTATTGATATGAACAATTTTACCCCAAGGGATATTGGTTTATTTTTAGAAAAAAATCACAGCATTCATTCTTTACAAAAAAAAAAAAAAAAAAAAAAAAAAAAAAAAAAAAAAAAAAAAAATAAACAAAAACAGTAAGGAAAGTAGTAAAGTCGGACGGGGCCAACTATATGATACCCTTCACCACTTTCGGTATAACCAACAGATGAAACCTAAAAGCCGTCGAACTTTTAAAGGACCAGGGACAAAATTATGAGAATCAATTATATATAAGCTATATCAAAATCTAATCCGATTTGATCGATTTTCAGGAAACTTAACATACATCATGCTAGTCATGTGCATTATGTATATAGTTTGGTAACCATATACATTAAATCGGACGAAAAAGTATATGGGAGCTATATCTAGATCTGGACCGATTTTCAGAAAACTTAACACACATCATTCTAGAGCTAATTCCTTACGCTATGCCAAATTTCGTGCAAATCGAAAGGTATATAGGGACTTTGGTACACCATATACATTAAATCGGACGAAAAAGTATATGGGAGCTATATCTAGATCTGGACCGATTTTCAGAAAACTTAACACACATCATTCTAGAGCTAATTCCTTACGCTATGCCAAATTTCATGCAAATTGAAATATATATAGGGACTTTATTCTAGACTCAATTCAAAATTCATGTCAATTTTCATGCCAATCGAAGAATATACAGGGCCTTTGGTGCACCATTTATATAAAATCGGACGAAAATATATATGGGAACTATATTTAAATCTGAACCGATTTTTCCCAATATCAATAGGGTTCGTGCTTGGGCCAAACAAATGAGCTGTATCAAATTTCATCCAATTCGGAACATAAATGCGACCTGTACTTTGTTCACAATTTAACATGGAAAGACAGACGGACGAACATGCATAGATCGTCTTAAAAAGTGATTCTATGCATATTCCCAAAAGGAACCATGTGTCTATCTCGTTTCCTATTGCCTGTTACAAACACATGCACCAAGACATAATACCCTGTACCACAGATTGGTAAAGGGTATAAATACTCAAAAAACCGCCTGAGACAGGCGTGGACTCAAATTTCGATTCTAAAGAGTAAGACCAACAAACCGTCTATGAATGCCGGATTAGGGAAGTGGCAGGTAAGATGGTGGAAGAAGTGAGCAAAGACATAAGCATCGAAAAAAACAAGTATGAACAGCAATTTCGACCCCAACCTTCCGAGACAGACGGAGACTCAAACTCAAATTCACACAAACGAATGCCAGCAAAAAAGAAAATACATCCCTACGGCTAATATAAAAGAATACTGAGCCATCTCATAAAAGTTAAAGGAGGTCGTATGTTCAGAAAACGAGCACTGCATCGGAATTTTTCAAAAAAGGAAGATCACCGAAATCGCAGACGAATGTAAATCCCAAAAAAATGAGTCATCCCAAAAAGTTAAATGAGACTGCCAGGAGAATCCATCGTCTGAGGGCGGCTGTAATATTCAGCAGATAGACGAAATATTAAATACTAGAAATCCTAAGAGGTCTAACCGGATTTTAAACAAGAGGAAGAGGGTAGCAAGAGGGCGCTTTAGAGACGACGACAGTGATCGACGAGAATAGTGCCAAACTCTCTTCCGCTGATATAAAGAGAAACCTGACTGGAAACTTTTATTCAGAATAGAAGCGGTGTATCGGAAACACCCTTAAAGACTGGGAATCCCAAAAAACTAACCGTAACTTGAAAACCAAAAAGAGGTTGGCGTCAACTGGAGTCAACCTTTTTCGCGAAGGCCAGGCGACATTATACGTCCGGTATGCAGTGATCGACGAGAATAGTCGATGGATTAAATAATAAAATGATGGGCCACTTGCTACAAAGAGAGGCCCCATCGATCTGTACTGCTACGAATCCAATGGGGATTATTTAACTCTAGAATTTGCGTCCTCAAAGAATATACTCGTAGAAGGATCTTCAATCGGCAATTTTGAGTAAGACCGAAAATACCAGAAGCAAGAGGAGTCACATCTTGTGAAACTCTGATACCGGACTGATATTCGTGGGCTAGCGTAACACCAGTAAAAATACGCACTGGTATCTGTTTTCATACAGATTGCTTTCCGCTAGCAGGAAAGACGGTACTGAGACCTTTTATTAAAGAACCGGGAACTACAACTTCATTTGGTCTTGCAAATCACAATACGATCCTACAGGCGTAGAATCTAAACTCTATTTGTCTTATAGGAAATAAAATTATCTGTACCATTGAAATTTACCTCCTACGTTGCTCAATCGGAACAGTCGTCCACTATTACTGAAAAACAGGTGGACATTCTTCCATGAACAACTTCGTTGGATTTGACGATCAGTTAACCTTCTTTAGAATCACCACGATCGCATTGATACGACAAAAATGTGCATTCTATGGACAGAAGTTGTCTTCTGTAGACAGAAATCTTGCAGAGACAACCGAATTGGAAGTCTGGAATGACTTGTGGTAAATTTGTTTTTAACCGACTTCGATTAATATATAGTTCCCATATATAATTTCGTCCGATTTCCTATATATGGTGAAACAAAGCCTCTAAATGCATCCAAACGAAATTTAGCATATTGTACTGAATTTGAGTTAGAATGACTTTTTATTGAAATTTATTCAAATTTGGCTATAGCTCCCATTTTTATTTGTCCGATTGGCACAATATTTTGCAGATGGCAGATTAAGAAATAATTCTATATATAGTTATATTCTTTGTCATTCCGACTTTACTGTAAAATTGTTTATTTTGTTATTATTATTAATTTTTTTATTTTTCAAATTTAGTAGATAATTTTGTGTGCCTTTTCAATTTCTAATATTTGATTTCCTTTTTCCACATTTTTCTTAGAGTTCTAGAATGTATTACCCCCAACACCGCTTGTTTGAACAAAAAATCACATTAATTTTTCAAAAATAAATATTTGTTCTTGTAAATTTAATTAGCTTGTTCCAAACCTACCCTGCCATAAAAATAATATTGCCAAATAGTTTGTTAACCATTTCCCTGTAGATAGTAAATATGCAAAAAAATTAGTAATTGCTAACACCCCTACCCCGCCAATTGCCATTTATCACTAATAACACCATTTAACATTAAATTTCATTTTATTTATTATTAAAAAATAAAATAAATGTTTAAATCAAATCATTTCAAAAATATTAACTAGAAAAATATTCATGAAAACATTAACAGAAAAATAGATTTTTTTCATTAAAAAATAAGAAAAAAATGGCTAGAAATGCTAATAAGAAATATTTAGTTTTAAAATAATTAAAAAAAAAATCATTGAAACATTAACAGAAAAAAATATTCTATTATAGAAAAACAATTAATCAAAAATAATTAGTTATCAAAAAATGGCTAGAAATGCTAATAAAAAAATAATAATTAGTTCTAAAATACTTTAAAAAATAATTAAATTTAGAAAAAATCCAACGAGTGCTAATGTCCACCACCTCCAACATTAGTTAGGTTATAATCATCCCCCGGATTTTTTTCTAGTCTGAAGATTTCCAAGGTTGAATGAAGACACATTATCGACTAGAAACAACTTTAGAAGAGCAGCCAAAAAACGTCATTCAGTTGAAATAGTTGCCATTATGTTATATATATTTTGTTACAACAAAAAAATAATTGCTCTAAATTTTCAAATTCTTAGGGTCGTCCTTGTGTTTGGTTAGCCGGTGATGCCATACCCGAGGAGGAAGAAAATCAATGAGAAAAGTAAACGAAATAACAACACAAAAAGAAACAGTAATTATAATTGATATGGGGTCGTTTGTAAGTAATGTGTGACCCCACAGACCAACAACAACAACACTATTACACCATGGACAACAAAACATGAAAAAAACCCAACAAAAACAACAAACAATCAAATAAAGGTTGTTATGCCACTCAAAACACTAATCGAATCGATGATATTTATCCTAGAAATGATGTTGGCAACAATAACTCTATTTCACACAAACACATGCAAAACAAAACCACTAATACAACGAAACTTACATTTTTATACACACAAATACATACATACTATTATGAAGAGAAGAAGAAGAAGATGAAGGATAACGTGAGTTTTTCTTAATTTTTTTTTTAATTTACATGAAGTTTCCTGTATTAGCTAGACAAATGGAGCACCTTGTTTATAGAGCACTAATGATTTCGAAGGATTTCAAATTCATAAAAATTATATATAATTATGTATAAATTACAAAAGTTTTATAAATTGTTTTATATTTTATAAATATATATATATATATTAAAACCGTACGGTTTAATTTAAAAAAATAATAAACTAATAAAATTAGTATGTAAAATAAAATAAATTATTTATTCATATTTTATACAATTTATTGAATATGTATCAATATTTGTTAAATAATGTTTTTAATACAATTTATGTTATTGGTCCAAGATTTATACCCTCTCGCTAATGATGGTATGTACATTATGCTACGCTAAAATGTGTCTCATCGAAATATTGATTTTAGACCCCATGTTTATTTGGATCAATTTCATTTCAGACAAATTGGAATCGATTTACTAATGTATTTTGTACTAACTCTAAATCTGGGTCGAAGATGGGACCAATCGGTCCACTCCTTCGGGTGCCTCTCCCACAAATCTTTATAAATTAAATATTAAGCGAATGAATGTCCAATTTGACCCAATCTTTATACAACGAAATATTTTCTTTAATCCTAGATTAATTCAGAAAATTGAACCCCCTCGGTCCACTACTTCAGGTACCTCCCCCACAAAATGGTCAAAATGTTCAATTTTTATAAATCCAATATCAGGGGAATGGAATGTCCGATTTGAACTAAACTTTGCACAACCTATAATCTTTAACAAGCCTAGGTCAAGTCCAATGATGGGAACCATTGGTCCACTCGTTCTGGCCTCCTCCAAAAATGGTCAACATTTTCAATATTTAAAAATACAATATTAGGCGAATGGAATGCCCGATTTGAAAAAAACTTTGTACAACGTATTATCATTACCAAACCTAGATCAAGTCACAAAATGGACCCCTCGGTTTACTCCTTGTAGAACAACCACCCCCACTAAATGGTCCAAAATTTTCAATGTTTACAATTCCAATATTAAGGGAATAGAATGTTCGATTTGACCCAAATATCGTAATATTTCTATTAATCTTGGATCACGTCACAAAATGGGACCCATCGGTCCACACCATTGGATTCTTCTCTCGCAAAGTGTCAAAAAATTTAAATTTTTTTATAAATTCAATATTAAGAAAATGGAATGTTCGATTTGAACTCTACACATCGCCCAATCTTTACCAACTCTAAATCAAAGATAGGATCCAGCTGTCCGTCAACTCCTTCGGGTACCTCTCCCACAAAGTGACAACATTTTGGAAATTGGTTAATGCAAGAACAATCGTTTGGAATGTCCGATTGGAATACGTAATATCGTAATATTTCTTTCAATCCTAGTCAAGCCATCGGTCCACTTCTTCGCGTATCTCTCCCGAAAAGCTTCAACATTTTGAAAATTTATTAATCCAAAAACGAAGACGGGACCCGCGGTCTACTTCTTCTGATATCTCCGATGCTCTGTAATTTTCCTATTTTATAAACCAGTGAGCGGAGCAATATATTCGGACGGGGCCGACCATATTATACCCTACATAACTACCATTGATATTTAACTTTCTTGAAATTTATCTTTCTAGTTTGGTAATGGTAATACAAAACACTACCAACAAGTTTGTGGACCTCTTCCGACCTCTTCCATCAATGGAATTGTTGTTTTCCAACAGCTCCCCGGAGTGAAGATTCAAATTTTGTAATTTTTCACACAAGAGTCTTGTTCATTTGACCAGCTAAATATTGAGCGATCAAAATTGTCATTCCAGAAATCTGATCAGATCGCATTCCCCGTGGAAACATTGTGATGTTCCTATTGTGGCCTCTAGAGTGACTACAAAAAATAAGACTTCGGTACATTTCATCCAATAAATATCATTGGACTACCACAGAAAATTATAGGCGACTATCATGATCATAGATAGGAACTTCATGAACAATCTCATAGCGGACTCAATTTGGAGATCAAGCAATCCTCTTGTACATACTGTCAAATTCTGTGGTCTGTGGCCTTCAGGAGTAAATATTTATGTTATACATACAATGTTTACACAAAAGTCTGGGTCCATTTGACCCGTTAAATATTGGCCGATTATCATAAATTATACCCCGGTCAGATCAATTTCTTGTGTTCGGATCATTTTTGTGGTCTATAGAGCGATCAGAAAAACAAACAAAAACGTTGTCGGTCCATTTCATACCCTAAATATTAAACGAGCATTACCAAAAACAATAAGGTTGGATCTTCTTTGAGCCGAACCGAACGTACATGGAAAATTTCGTAAGTATTGGTCCATAACTGTGGCCTGTACTGTGTTTACCAATTATAATGGACAGACGGGCGGACTCACATATCTAGATCAGCTTGTCGGGATATGATATAAGCGTTAATAAGTCCGTTCTCCGCGTTCTCCTTTTTTATGTCACTGCATATAACGGGTTTTCAGTTACACTCTGACGCATTCCTAGTCTAGAGTCAATATTTCGGGAACATTACAACATGGGGTATAACTTCTGATATTTATATCTGCATACATTCTGAGCAACAAGATTTTGGCAGGGTGGATAATTTCTTATGTGGACGAAATGCAAGGGTCAAGTATATTAAGAATCCAGAAGGTCCTAAATCGTTTTAGGTCAAGTTTTGGAGTTATGGCGTAATGAGTTAAACGGTTCTTTAGCCGGTTTGTTTTTGCAGCTGATATGCCTTCAGTCAAAACGCATAAATTGCAGATTATGAAGAACTGTCGGTTATATGATGGTCCCATGAGCTCATAATGCCAAACACATTAATAACATTTATTTGCAGGATGATCCTTCAATTCTCACAAAGGTTTCGCTTCAAAGTTGTCTTCCAGTGTCATTTGTAGGACAAACCAGTGAGCGGAGTAGTATAGTCGGATGGGGCCCACCATACGATACCCTACACAACTACCACCGAACTCTAACTTTCTGCGGATTTTTATTCCAAGCCTGTGCAATATTTTGTGATAGTTGCACCCTCTTGCACTTCTTCCTAACACTGACTTATTTTCCGAATATTACTAATATTCAGTACAGTCCTTCTAATTACTTGTCCATATTCCCTTCACCGTGGGTTGGGTTGTGATGTTCGGCTTATAATTGTGGCCTATAGATCGACTCGAAAAAAAAACAAACAAAAAATAAGTTTTTGGTCCATTCATCCCAAAATTATTATCTGATCATCAACGAAAATTATAGACGTTGTCCTTGATCATAACTGGAACCTCAGGGAACATTTCAAAGCGATCAGCGCTATATTTCCGCCCTCTAGTGTGGTAATGGTTTATTAAATAATATCTGAATACGTAAGCACCTGTAAATATTTAAAAGTAACTCCCACATCCGAGTACATACGACGACAAAATTGGTATCAATTTAAAGGTCAACCACTCCTCTTCGATATACTATCTACTTATCGGGTCTATGTCCTTCAGGAGTAAATATATACGCATAGAATACAAATTATGTAATTTTTCACACTAAAGTCAGGGCCCATTTGGCCCGCTAAATATTGACCGATCTTTATCGAAACACACATGCTTATTCTTTGGCCCGATCCCCTTCTCCATGTAAAAATTTGCGATGTTTGGACCCTAATTGCGGCCACTAGAGCGACCAGAAGTTCAGACCAATGGTCCATTTCATCCCCAAAATATTAAACGATTTTTACCAAAAACAATAGGGGTCTTCATTGGGCAGAACCCATCCTACATGCAAAATTTCCTGAAGATTGGTCCATAACTGTCGCTGGCAGTCGCTAAATGGTCAGGTCGTTAGGGAAAATCAAATTATTCGTAAAATTGCAATAACTTGAAAATACAAATGAATTTCGAAATAGCTGGACTTCTCAGCTTTCGTATCACAAACATTTCTTTACAATACCTCAAGTAGTTCAAAAGTTAGGACACAAAACATAACCTTAAATTTTTCCATTTTCGCCAATTCAATCAACTGCGTTAGGAAAAATCAAGCTATTGGTAAAATTGCAATAACTTTCAAATGAGCTGAGATATTTCAAAAAATCCAATGGTTATTACTTTGTCTAAACATCACATAGAATTGCGATATTTTGGCTCGGCCTCGGAATCTAGATACTCAGAACGTTTTTTTTTTACCCTCAGCCTTAAGGCCCCTTCGAAATATTGGTTTTATACTCCATGCTCGTTTGGACCAAATCCCGCAGATTTATTTAAATGAATTCAATACAATTATTTGAAAATTGAAATTATTTTTAGAATCATATTTATATTCGATACATATTACTGAGATAATTTTTTATTTGTCTCAAGAATTGTTCTCAGCTCACCAATATTTTTCTACATAGAAACCTTACGGATTTAAGTCTACGGATTTAGAGGAATAATAAAAATTGAGTAAATAAACAAAAATATTTTTATAATTAAATTCCATAATTAATTATTACAGAATACATTTTATTATAAATAATAATTTTCGTTATTTGAATTTTGTCTTGTAAGGGCAGTGATTATTTGAAAGTAGTTTTTAAGTGATTATTTATACTCTTTCGAGTCGAGCTTAATGATCTACATTTATTTAATATTAAAAATAAATAATCCTATTGGTTTCTTTATAACGTAATTGTACTATAATAAATAATTAATTATAAGAAAAAAAATTTTAATTTTTTAAAAAAATTCTATTTATGTAAAATATAAAAAATAAGCATTTCCAGCCATTTTTGTAAACTTTTTCATACAACAATTTCATTAATATTTTTCTGGATTTTATTTAATGAAATAATATATGAATTTTATTCTTTTTTATAACATTTCTTTCTAATAATGGTTATTATGGACTTTACAGATGTCTGCCACTTAGCGACCTAATATTGGATAAAAACAGAATTAATGATTATTAGCGACGATGGTGATGATGATGATGATGAAAATACTGAAAATGATGATGACGAGCAAGGAATCCATTACACGTGAACTAAAACAACAGCAGCAGCAACAACCACACAGAGGATCATTAAAAACGAAAAAAAAAATATTTTTTTCTTTTTTTACACTCAAAAAAAAAAGAGAAAACCATTTCAATACATACATACAAACATACTTACAAAATTAATTTAAATGAAAATAATCTAACAAATCAGGACATTTAAAGGTTTAAAATAACAACTCTACGAAAAAGACGAAGAAGAACAAACGGCTTAAAATAAAAACAACAACAACCACATGAACATGATTCTTAAAGAAAACTAAATTTTGAAAGGAAGGACGAAAAGAAGAAGAAGAGATAAAAAACAAGAAAATTGCATTTAATACCACAAATTAAATTTAGACAACAAAAAATCAACAACAACAAGAAGAAAACTTTGAAAACAAACCAAAAATGAAATGAATGAAAAAAATAAAATCTTCAAGACCTTGTAATATATTTAAAATAATTAATAAATAATATTATTTGTTAAATTTAACTTAACAAACAACAACAACAGTCATTGAACATACAATATATATATACACAAACCAAAAATAATTATATATAGAAAATAAAATCTTTATTACTCCTTGAGAAGTAACAAAAACAAAAATCAGAGTATAAAAAAATTATTATTATAAAAAAAAAAGAAAAACAAAAACCAAAAACTTGATAGTTAATATTTACTACTATTATAAAACTATAAAAAAACAAATAATATAAATTATAATTATTATAAAGAAAAAAAAATGATTATATAATTTTTAAGTATAAATTTAAAGAAAATCTTTAACAAAAAACACACGACCATTCTTTAATGAACAAAGAAGAAAAAAATAAAAATAACAACAGAACAAGAAAAAATATAATTAATATTATTAAAAAACAAATTTTTATTATTACTAAAAAAATATTAAATTAAAAACAAAAAATAATAAAAATTTGCTAATTACAAAAAAAAAAATAATAACTAACTAAATTCTAATACCAAAAAAAAAAAAAAAACACTCTGTAACACAACAACAACAGTCAGTAAATATTATTTTACTTTTATTTTTTTTCTCAAAATCAACAGCAACAACAAATTAATTTAGAATGAATAATAAAAAAATGATTACAAAAACAACAAAAACATACTTTGTATATAGTTTATTCATATACATATATATAAATAAATATATCAACAAAAAATAAATACATAAACAAATAGTAATTCAAGCAGAGTTTATTATTAACAGGAGACAAAACTATATATATTTATTATATATACAGCATTTGATTGAGTTTTTAGAAAAAAAAAATAATAATTAAAATTTCATAAAATTCTAAAATTTTGAAGTAAAAATTACTAAATTTTCAAAAATATATTTTTCCATTTTTCTGCTAATATTTCGCACATAAAAATTCGAAAATTTTAATAATGTCTACATCTTAAATTCTCATTTGTTATCTATATTCGAAATAAAGTTCGAAAATATAAAATCTGACAATATATATATTTCGGAAAAAAATTTGACAATTCAAAATTGACTTTTATAAATAAATATAGATTTTTTTTTTAAATTTAATAAACTTGAAGTCTTCAGAATAATAATATGCATATATTTAAAATATATTAATTTCTAAAAAAAATTCAATACATTTTCTGGAATTTAAATTCTATATATTATATATAGAATTTTCAATTTAAATCGATACAAATTCAAGGGTCATTATACCCTTCACCACACTGTGGTACAGGGTATTATGTCTTTGTGCATATGTTTGTAACAGGCAAAAGGAATCGCGATAGACCCATGGTTCCTTTTGAGAATATGCATAGACTCACTTTCTAAGTAGATTTATGCATGTCCGCCCGTCTGTCTGTCCACGTTAAATTGTAAACAATGTACAGGTCGTATTTATGCTCCGATTTGGATGAAAGTTGACACAGGTCACTTATTTGGCCCAAGGACGAACCCTATTTTTAATTGGGAAACATCGGTTCAGATTTAGATATAGCTCCCATATATAGTTTCGTCCGATTTTATGTAAATGCTGTACCAAAGTCCCTATATATCTTTCGATTTGCACGAAATTTGACACAGCGTACTGAATTGAGTCTTGAATGATGTGTGCAAAATTTCGTGAAAATCGGTTCAGATTTAGATATAGCTCCCATATATATTTTCGTCCGATTTTATGTAAATGGTGCACCAAAGACCCTATATATTCTTCGATTTGCACGAAATTTGGCGTAGCGTACTGAATTAAGTCTAGAATGATGTGTGCTAAATTTCGAGACAATCGTTTCAGATTTAGATAAAACTCCCATATATATTTTCGTCCGATTTAAGGTAAATGATGCACCAAAGTCCCTATATATCATTCTATTTGCACGAAATTCGGCATACCGTACTCGATTAAGTCTAGAATGATGTGTGCAGAGTTTCGTGAAAATCGGTTCAGATTTAGATATAGCTCCCAAATATAGTTTCTTCCGATTTAAGGTAAATGGTGCAACAAAGTCCCTATATATCTTTCGATTTGCACGCATTTTGGTATAGAGTACTGAATTGAGCCTAGAATGTCGTGTGTTTAGTTTCGTAAACATTGGTTCAGATTTAGATATAACTCCCATATATATTTTCCTTCGATTTTATGTAATTAAATGTAAGATTCAGTCATAAAAATTCGAAACATGATTTAATGTAGTTCGAAATTTTCATAGAAAATTGGAAAATTTGAAGTGTTGAGTATTTTCGAATTTATATTCCAAAATAAATATATGTTCTATTTTTTTAACATTTCCAGTAAGAGATAGCCATAAGAATTTAAAAAATTATTTATTCAAAGTCGAAATATTCTTAAATAAATTTGAACATTTAAAGTGCTAAATTTTTACAAAATTAAAATAAATACAACTTCATCTTTTTAATATTTCCAAAAAAAATGTATTTAACTTCGAAATTTTCTTTAAACAAATTCGAACATTTAAAGTATTTAAATTTATTCGAATTCAAATTCGAAATTCCTAAAACAAAAATAAAATTGAATTCGAAAATAAAATAAATGCATTTTTTAAATATTTTTTCGTATTAAAGCAAGACAACATCCGCAAAAGTTCCAAAAATTTTTTTCATGAAATTGGATTTCTTTTTTTTTTAAAGGGTAGTGTTGAAAATTTTCGACTTATTTTCCATTTTTAAGTTATTTTTCTAGTTTTAACGTGTAAAACTCAGACATTAAAAATTAAAAAAAAATTATTTCATTCAAAACATTATTTAATGAGTTTTTAAATTTTATTAAAAAACAAGTGTTGAAAAATTTCGAACATATATTCCAAATTAATATAAATTCATGTTATTTTTTTACATTTCCTGCAAGACCCCCAATATAAAAACTCGAAAACAATAGTTGTCATTAAACAAATTCGAACATGAAGTATTTACATTTTTTAAATTGTTCGAAAAGTTTCAAATATATTTATTCGAATAGGCCTCACACAAAATCAAAAATTGTGATAGTTGCACCCTCTTGCCCGATTAGAGATCAACAGCACCTCCTCCTTATACTGACATATTTTCCGAATATTACCAATATTCAGTACAGCCCTTCTAATTACTTGTCCATATTCCCTTCACCGTGGGTTGTGTTGTGATGTTCGGCTTATAATTGTAGCCTATAGATTGAATCGGAAGAAAAAAAAACACAAAAAATAAGTTTTCGGTTCACTTCATTTCAAAATTATTTTCTGATCATCACCGAAAATTATAGGCGTTGTACTTGACCATAGCTAGAAGCTCATGGAACATTTCAAAGCGATCAGCGCTATATTTCCGCCCTCTAGTGTGGTAATGGTTTATTAAATAATATCTGAATACGTAAGTACCTGTAAAGATTTACATGTAACTCCCGAGTACATACGACAATATAATTGGTATCAATTTAAAGGCCAACCACTCCTCTTGGATATTCTATCAACTTTTCGGCTCTATGTCCTTCAGGATTAAATATATAAGCTATAGAATACAAATGTTGTCATTTTTCACAGAAAAGTCAGGATCCATTTGACTCGGCATGATATCCTTCTCTATGTAAAAATTCGAAATGTTTGGGCCATAATTGCGGCCTCTGGAGCGGCCAGAAGAACCGACAAAAATTTAGTATTTGGCCCATTAACCGATCTTTTCCAAAAACAATAGGGGTCTTCATTGGGCCGAACCCATCCTACATGCAAAATTTCGTGAAGATTGGTCCATAACTGTGGCCTGTATCGTGTTTACAAATTATAATGGACAGACGGACGGACGGAAGGACACACATGTCTAGATCGAGCTAGTCGAGATATGACGATCGCTACACTTATAGGTAGGTCTAGAACCAATATTTAATGGCGTTACAAATTCTATGGGGCTGCACAAAGCTATAATACCCTGACAACATAGTTGTGTAGGGTATAAAAATCACAAAAATATTTCATAAAAAACTTCAATTTAAAAAAATTATTTCAAAATTTACGAATATAATTCAAAATCTCTATTGGCTAAACATTCCACATATATTTTCAATTTTTTTTTTTATTCTGTTCTTAACATTCTTTTTTCAAACATTTCTTGAATTAATTCACTTAACATTTAAATTGAGGTCTCATTGGGAGACCAGGAAATTGGTATTAATTTCCTTAAGTCTTCGTCTAATGTTCTTGATAAAAAAAACACCACCCCACAGTTACTGAATATACGTATCTGTTGTGACGTCTGAAAGTATGCTACGTTTTTAAACAATTCTCTTAATGAATGCGACCAATAAATTAGTCTTACTCGGTTGAACACCACAAATACCAACCATTACTAAACTAATATTCTTTGTTGCCTAAAAATATGCTATAGTTTATTTAATAACCATTCACAATAGTGTGAAAGAATTCAGCAGTTTCTTATTCGTCTTTTGTGTGGGGATTTATTGAAAAATCAAGTTTTAATTTAAAAAAATAATTTTCGATTTTTTCTTTGTATTATTTTGTTTAAGAAAATGATAAATCTATTAAAATTATAATAAATAATAAATTTTATAAATAAAATATATATAAAAAAATGAGTACCTACAAATTATAGAATGAGCTGTAAAAAGAGATACCTGCTTGAAAGTTACAAAAACCAAAAAACACAACATACATGCATACATACAGAAATCCATTTCAATATAATAGACATACCACAATATGTAATAACCAAATTTAAATTAATTAAAAAAACTCCTTGTTTTATAGTCCAAAAATTCATATTTAAATAAATTTGAAAAATAAAAATAAATAAATTGATAATAAAAGAAATATTTTGAATAAATAAACAATGTTTAAAATATAAACCAAATGAATTATTTCATTTCATATATAGCTTATATTTTATTTTTAACTTAAATTTAATCTAATTTTTTCATCATTCTTCAAATATCATTTTTAATGTCTTATTGATGGAGGTGTTTGTTAGTATTTAATGAAAGTAAATAAATATATAATGAAAAAATATAGAAAATAAATTTTTAAATTGTTTTTTTTTTAAATTTTTTTTAAATTATATTTCCAATTTCTTCTCCTATAGTTTTTATTTTTTTTTTTAATAATCTCAAATCTGAATAGATATTTAAAAATTGAAATCTATATAGAATTTGTACAGCTGGTAGCAATGATTAAATGATTAATCATATAATAATAAAAACTGGTTCTCCTATGAAGAAAATATCTCAACATGTAGAACGCACAATAATTCAATATTTGGTTTCACAAAAACAAAAAATAGAAAATAAAAAAAAAATAAATCATTTTAAATCAACATAAACAAAGATCGGCGTTGTATTCCTGTTAAATTCAAAATTCTCAAAATAAAATTTTCATGATTTCATGATTTCCAAAAATAATATTGAAAATGTACCTAATGTGTATTTGAACTTTATCCAATTAAGAAAAACAAATATTTACTAATTTTTGGTAGAAGAAGAACAATATTCTCATTTTCAATTTTGCCTCACGGGATACAAAGGATTAAGTTTGAAATCACATAGTCCTGATGTTCATTAGACAGTCTTAATTGTCTCATTCGTGTGGTTTGTTGATAAGAGAGCTGAGGAGAATAGCCACCCTCTTTCACCATCAAACTGAAAATTGTCTAATGTTGAACAGGAAAAAATGTTTGCCGTCCGATCAAAAAAAAAAGTTATTGTAAAATCTCATGATCATAACTTTTAAATTTTCAATCCAAATTTTTTAAATTTCTAACTTCAGAAATTCCCAAGATATTCAGATTATTTAGAAAATTTTTCTTTTCTTTCATTGTGAGATTTTACTATATAACATATGCATCACATACACACTCACATTTACCTTAATACTCATAAATTCTAAATTGAAAGAAAAAAATAAATAAAAAAATATCCATCCATATTAAAAATTCTAAAAACAGAATTTCCTAAAACGCAAGAAATTACGAAAGTAAGAAAGAGAAAAAGAAAATATATATTTTGTAATATATTCAAAATAGAAATAAATATTTAAAGCATATAAAGAAAAAATCGTATAAAGAAAATTCTTACATGACGGGACATTAAAAATGATATTTGCTTTTGGGAATTAAACAAACAATTTTTTATTATTTATATTTATTTATTTTTTTCTATATTTTTATTTATTTTTTTTCAATATTTATATATATTTTTTTTAATTTTTTAATTGACCTTCAGCCGGATCAACATCAAACAGAATTATAAATTTCCAGGTCAAATATAAACAACAACAGCATTTATTTGTTGATAACGAGGAATTGTCTTTCAATTTTTTCCTCAATTCTGCAATTAAAAAAAAATAAATAATTTTCAGGATAAGCATGGATTAAAGACTATTTTTTCAGTAACACTTAAATTTTTTTGAAATTTCAAAGTTTATAGCGAATATTTCCAGCTCAGAAATTAGTTACTTCTACAGTAAAGTCTTCAAATGGCCGTAGTTTCATTTCTTTCTATAGAAAAATATTCACACTCAATCTGGATATAATATTTTATTTGGAAAATAATTACAGACTTTGAGGACTGGCATTTTTTATATATGAAACAAAAATCCCCAAGTTCTTGGGACAATTAGTTTATGGAAAACAAATCATATGTTTAAAATTGAGTTTCTAACAAAAAAATATATATATATATATCAGAAGAGATTTTTTTTCTATAGAAACAAAAACCAAAAAAAATGAAAATATTTACATGTTCTCAGGACTGGCCTTTTATATATGAAAAAAATGTCCAAGCCCTCAGGACAATTGCTTTATAGCAAACAAATCACAAGACAAATTTTTTCTATAGGAAACAAATCGCATTTGCGATTTTTATTAACCCATTCAATTTTTTCCTATAAAAATACGAAAGCACTTTTAGGGTTTTTCGACTCCACAAAAAAGAAAATGTGGGGCCTTGTAAAATGAGTTCGCCTATCGATTCACCTTGAGTTCGCCTATCGATACTCCTATAGAAAAATAGTGTCTTTCTACAAAAAATTCACACTCATTATTTTTCTAATAAAATATTATTTATTTAAAAAAAAAATTATCAAGCCCTTGGAATAATTGTTTTATAAAAAACAAATCGCAAGTCAGATTGACTAGTTAAAGAACAAAAAACATAGGCCATCAGAACAGATGTTTTCTATTAAAAAAATCACAGGCTTTCAATGCTGTAAAAATCAGAAGAAATTTGCAGCCATTTAATTTTAATTCATTTCCTTTCCTATAAAAAGTTTTAAGGAACTTTTCTATTAAAAAAAAAATAGCGGCTTTGTAAAATGAGTTCCACATATCGATTCAATTGCAGCCGTAGTTGCTTTCTACACAAACAAAAAAAGACACACACTCCGTCTGGACATAATATTTTGTTTGAATAAAATATACAGGCTTTCAGGAGAAAATGAGAGCCTGTAAATAGAAAATCAAATCCCCAGGCTCTAGATTTTTTTATACGAAAAAAATTGACCTGTTGTCCTGAGAATTGTTTCTATACGAAAAATTCTGACCTGTGCTCCTGAGATTTTTTTATACGTGTGTCTATACAGCCTGACTGCTACCGAAGAAAAATGATAATAGACGATAGTCTTATCTCTGAAAGTACAACATTTGAAAACAAAAATAACTTGAAACGATCCAACATCTGATGGTACTCTGGTCTGCTTTCAGGAAAGATCCGATATATAAGCATAATTGTTTTCGATTTGAATAAAACTTTGCACAAACTTGTATCTTTGCCAAAGCTATATCATGTCCGAAGATAGATCATAAAAAGTAGTCCTGAGGCTACCCAGATGGATTTCTTTCTATCAAATAGACCCCAGGGGACCTCAGAATTTTTTATCTGTCAAAAAAGGAGGAGGTGACTTTTTCTATTGAATAACATTTACTCTGACCTTTTTCTTTAGAAAATATTTCTTAAACATCCTTGAGGACATTTTTTCTGCAAAAATAAATCGCCAGGCCTCCATGAGGACGACTCTTTTCTCTATTAAAAATACTCAGGCCTCCATGAGAGCTCTTGTCTTAAGGAAAAAATTCTGATGTGTCCTTTTTATAACAGAAAGTCCATAAGGTGTCCCATTTTCTATAAAAAAATCTTCACCACCCGGAAATGTTTTTCAGACCTTCCAGAGGTTGCCTGAAATTTATTTTTTCATACAAATCTGACTTTTGCGCTATTTTCTTACGTTAGAAAAAATCTTCCGAACTATTTAAGATTCTTTATTATTTTCAATAAAAAAAGAGATCCTCTCCATCTGGAGCTCACGATGGAGAGCGTGCGGATAGATTCTTTCGAACTTCATTACGAATCTCATCTTGCCCTTGATGATGTGAACCTCCCTCCCCGAAATCAAATTTGCGTCTCGCCCCACGAGTTTTCGAAGATACGAAACAGCACGTTTGTAGTGCTTCGCATCAGTTACTTCTCGGGCATTTCCAACCTTTGAGCCGCTGTCCGTTGCTGGGATCTCGATAGATTCCACATTATAGGACATCGCCTCAGTCGCAGATTGCTTCTGAAGCTTATTGTCGACAAGTGCCGACACAGGACCTGTTGGAGTCAGACTTGAAGTCTACGCTTCCTTCGTTTAGGCTACAATAATCCCCCTGTGTAGACTTGGCCGGGATCACCGTGATGTCTAGCTCATCATCATTAAAAAAAAATGAAAAAAAAAAATTGTAACAAAAAAAAAGCTGGCAACCCATAATTTGTTTCCTCTAAAAATTCGAAATTGGGCTTTATGTCTCCAATGGAAAATTATATTCTTCTAAGAAAATCAATGACCTTGGGTGCACTAGCCCTCATGACTGTCCTCTGTATAGATAAAAAAAGTCCCTCAGAAATACAACGGCACAATTCTTTTTTATTTATTTTTTATAAAAAAAATCTCAAGTCCTCTTCATATATTTTTCTTCTACAAAAATAAAAATCTTATAAATGACACAGACCCCATAATTTTCCCCTATTAAAAATTTGAAAAATAACTTGGGCTTGGGACAGAAAATCAATGGTATTGTAAAGAAAAAACATTTTAAGGATTTTTTAAATGGGTGCACAACCCCTTCAGGCCTGTCTTCTTTTATAAAAAAAAACACACAACCCCTCAGAACTACCCTCTTTTATAGAAAAAATAGTCATTCACAAATTCATCGGCATGATTATTATTATTTTTTTTTTAATCTCAAGGCCTCTTTATATATTTTTCATCAACAGAAAAAATTGTCAACCCATATTTTTTCCCACAAAACAAAAGGAAGTCCTTCAAAAATTCATCAGCATGCTTATTTTTTTAATCTCAAGGCCTTTATACATATATATATATATATATATATATATTTTTTTTCAACAAAAAAAAGATTGTCAACACATATTTTTCGGCACAAAACAAAAGTAAGAACTTGGGTTTTATTCCTCAAAAAAAGAAAATCCATGGCCTTGTAAAGAAAATACTCACAAATTTCCATGACTAGTTTTTCGAAAAGGTGCAAAAAACCCTCAGGACTGTCGTCTTTAGATAATAAATCTGATATTTATTTTTCATCTACAAAAAAAATCTTTTAAAAATATCAAAAGGAATTACAAATTTTTAGGGCTTACCTTAGTGGCTCAAAAAAAAATATTCTTTTAAAAATCCATCATCATTAAAAAAAAATGAAAAAAAAAAATTGTAACAAAAAAAAAGCTGGCAACCCATAATTTGTTTCCTCTAAAAATTCGAAATTGGGCTTTATGTCTCCAATGGAAAATTATATTCTTCTAAGAAAATCAATGACCTTGGGTGCACTAGCCCTCATGACTGTCCTCTGTATAGATAAAAAAAGTCCCTCAGAAATACAACGGCACAATTCTTTTTTATTTATTTTTTATAAAAAAAATCTCAAGTCCTCTTCATATATTTTTCTTCTACAAAAATAAAAATCTTATAAATGACACAGACCCCATAATTTTCCCCTATTAAAAATTTGAAAAATAACTTGGGCTTGGGACAGAAAATCAATGGTATTGTAAAGAAAAAACATTTTAAGGATTTTTTAAATGGGTGCACAACCCCTTCAGGCCTGTCTTCTTTTATAAAAAAAAACACACAACCCCTCAGAACTACCCTCTTTTATAGAAAAAATAGTCATTCACAAATTCATCGGCATGATTATTATTATTTTTTTTTTAATCTCAAGGCCTCTTTATATATTTTTCATCAACAGAAAAAATTGTCAACCCATATTTTTTCCCACAAAACAAAAGGAAGTCCTTCAAAAATTCATCAGCATGCTTATTTTTTTAATCTCAAGGCCTTTATACATATATATATATATATATTTTTTTTTTCAACAAAAAAAAGATTGTCAACACATATTTTTCGGCACAAAACAAAAGTAAGAACTTGGGTTTTATTCCTCAAAAAAAGAAAATCCATGGCCTTGTAAAGAAAATACTCACAAATTTCCATGACTAGTTTTTCGAAAAGGTGCAAAAAACCCTCAGGACTGTCGTCTTTAGATAATAAATCTGATATTTATTTTTCATCTACAAAAAAAATCTTTTAAAAATATCAAAAGGAATTACAAATTTTTAGGGCTTACCTTAGTGGCTCAAAAAAAAATATTCTTTTAAAAATCCATGCCTTGGTGGCTCCACAAAAAAATTTTGGTGGCTACTTAAATTTTTAATCTACGCCTTGGTGGCTGCTTAAAAAAATATTCTTTTAAAAATCCACACTTTGGTGGCTATTAAAAAAATAAATCCACGCCTTGGTGATTACTTAAAAAAATAAATCCACTCCTTGTTGGCTGCTTAAAAAAATGTTCTTTTGGTGAGTTCCAAAAAAAATTTTTTTTTTCAAAATCCTCGCCTTAATGGCTGCTTAAAAAATATTTTTTTTAAATACACGCCTTAATGGCTACTTAAAAAATATATTTTTTAAAAAATCCTCGCCTTAATGGCTGCTTAATTTTTTTTTTAAATCCACGCCTTAATGGCTACTTAAAAAATTCTTTAAAAAATCTACGCCTTTGTGGCTCGTTAAGAATTTTTTTAATAAAAAAAATCGCAAATTGTAAACAAAATTTCAGATTTTTCTATAATATAACTAGATATTTAAAAATTCAAAAAATATATAAAAAATTAACTGCATTTTGATTGAATTTTTTTATAAATAAATTTAAAAAAATTTAAAATTTTGATTATTTATTTTTTTATTATTATTATTTTTTTTTTATTGCTAAATAATAAAAAATAACGTAAATAATAATATTATTTGTAAAATAAATTAAAACAAAAAACTAACAAAAAAAGTATACCAAAGACAAAAAATTATTATTTTTTTTTTAATTAAAATGACAAAAATGAAAATAAAATAATAATAATTTTCTCTAATACCAAAATAAAAATCATAGAACTAAAAACAATACACCCTCCCTACATACATACCAACATACATACATACATAGTTGCAACACTTGGCATAAATTATTTATTATTATGGAAATTAATAAAACAAAAACACCTACAAACAAACAAGTTAAAATAAAATAAATAGTTATATATACAAGAAAACATACATTATTATATATTTACTTATTATTATTATGATTATTAATTATTATTATTAAATAAAAAGCAACAAACAAAAATAATTAACAGAAAGACAAACCATAAAAATGAAAATGGAATAAAACAAGCAACCAAAAAACAAAATTACAAAAACACATAACAAAAACCAAAAAAAAAAACAACAACAACACTTATTATCTCGACCATGACACAAAATAGTCGAGAAACGACAATAAACTGTGAAAAAATTGTGTTTAATATTTAACAAAAAAAAAAATTAAAAAAAAAAACAAATACAAAATAAAACTAAAAAACCAAATCTCTAAAATAAAAATATTATAAAAAATCCAAAATTATAAAACAATAACAGATTCTCTTTAACAAAAACCATAAAATAAAAAAAATACAACTACAACAAAACTTTATTTCATTATGTCTTTAAAACAAACAAAAAATAACAACAACAACCAAAAAATAAATTCTAGTAACAAAAACTACATTAACAACAACAACAAAACTAAAAGAAAATCTCATATTTAAACAAAAACAATGTGAACATATTGCATTATAAATAAAATATAATAATATTAAATAAAAAAACCAAACAAACAAATTATTATGAAAAAGAAAAGAAAATTTAACAAAAAATATGAAAAAATTGTTTTCTAATAAAAAAAATAAAAAGAAAAAAAATCTGTCCATATGGTGTTTTAATTAATGGGGAATGGCGATATTCAGAAGCGATCGGAAGAACAATGGGTTTCATTCATTTAGGCCAGCCGGCTTTTCAATGACAGACTCCATGTAGAGTCATTGGGAAAACTCAGCATTGGCGTCGAGGGCTTATCATCACGATAGATGATAAGAGAGAGAGAGATATGCACAGAGATGCAGAAAGGCAATGTATAGTTGTTTTTACATCTAATTAAAAAACAATGTAAAAAAATCAAGAAACCCACAGCTTGATACCATAAAAATTTTTTTTTAAGAAAACCCCTCCTTGATGGCTTCCAAAAAATATATCTTTTATGAAAACCCCTCCTTGATGGCTTCAAAAAATATTTTTTTTAAGAAAACCCCTCCTTCATGGCTTCCAAAAAATATATTTTTTAAGAAAACCCCTCCTTGATGGCTTCCAAAAAATATTTTTATAAAAAAAATCCACGCCTTGGATTGCTGGCTATTTAAAAAAATATTCTTTTAAAAATCCACGCCTTGGATTGCTGGCTACTTAAAAAAATATTCTTTAAAAAATCCACGCCTTGGATGGCTGGCTACTTAAAAAATCTTCTTTTAAAAATCCACGCCTTGGATGGCTGGCTACTTAAAAAAACCTTCTTTTAAAAATCCACGCCTTGGATGGCTGGCTACTTAAAAAAATCTTCTTTTAAAAATCCACGCCTTGGATGGCTGGCTACTTAAAAAAATCTTCTTTTAAAAATCCACGCCTTGGATGGCTGGCTACTTAAAAAATCTTCTTTTAAAAATCCACGCCTTGGATGGCTGGCTACTTAAAAAAATCTTCTTTTAAAAATCCACGCCTTGGATGGCTGGCTACTTAAAAAAATCTTCTTTTAAAAATCCACGCCTTGGATGGCTGGCTACTTAAAAAAATCTTCTTTTAAAAATCCACGCCTTGGATGGCTGGCTACTTAAAAAAATCTTCTTTTAAAAATCCACGCCTTGGATGGCTGGCTACTTAAAAAAATATTCTTTTAAAAATCCACGCCTTGGTGGCTTCGTAAAACATTTTTTTAAATCACGCCTTGGTGGCTTTTTCAAAAATTTTATTTTTAAGGTCCTCGCCTTTTTTAAAAAATTCTCACATTGGTGGCCTCTTCCAAAAAAAAATATTCTTTTAAAAATCCACGTCTCCATGCAGGTTAATACGCATCCAAATACATTGTTGAAAAAATGCTGAGTTTCAATATAAACAATATCGAACATCAACAATTTGAAAACTATTCCTCTCGCTCAGGGGTATTCGATTTCAATTTAAGAGAAATCACAGACATCGATGCGTTTGATACAGAAACTGTTCTTCACAATTGAATCGTTTCGATTCGTATCAGTTGTGATTTGAACTCTAAACGAATTGGAACGTCTTGTCTTGGGATTTTTCTTCTAAGCGGCAATCACATTTTAATAAATAGAACAGACAATGTGTTAAAAAAACAACAATAAGTGAAGAGGAAGTAATTGAAAAAAAGAAAAATTCCTTAAAATGACAGGCCAATTAAAAAAGTTATTGGTTTTATTATTTCTATATCAAATATTGGAAAATGCTGTGGCTGTGGGGCAAAGTGGTGTGTAAACTAAAAATTTAAATTAATATTTGTAAATTGTTATTTTTTTTTTAGTGGAGTGAATATAAAAAATACAAAAATGAAATGAAAATTTTAATAAAAGAACAAATTAATGAAATGACCTACATATATGGAAAAAATAAATAAAACTATAAAAAAATGTTATTTAGACTAGCTAAAAATAAAAAATAATACATAAAACAGTTTATTAGTTATAAAAAATATAAATGAATATAATTTATTCAATAAAATTAATAATTTTAAATTAAAAAAAAATCAGTCTTATAATTTCATTCTATGTTTCGAAATTAAATTGATCATCATTTGTGTCACTTGATTTCACAACCTACTATTTCCGGTCAACGAGCATATTCGAAAATATTTGTCTATTTAAAAAAAAATACAGACGGAATGAGTGTTCTACTATGCATTCTTTATCACCAAATATATAGTTGTATTATCAAAATGAAAAAATTAAAAAAAAAAAACATTGTATAAATATTCTCTGTTGAAAGAGACAAACATTTTAGTTTTGACCTCACAATGACCCAGTGTTCAAAATATAAAAAACACGAAAATTAAATAAAAAAAAAAAATATTTTTTAGAACATCCACGACTTGTTGGTAATCCTAAAAAAAATTTTAAAAAAATCGACGACTTGTGGGAAGTTTCAAAAAATATGTTTTTAAAAAAATCAAACCCTTATCATTGTCCATGAAAAATATCCACGCCTTGTGGGCTAGTTGAAAAAAGGTTCCAAACAAATCCACGCCTTGTGTGTTTGGAAAATAATCTATGCCTTATGGGAGTCTTTAAAAAACTTATTTAAAAAATCCACGCCTTACTATTGCTACTAGAAAAAATATACTTTGAAAAAAAATATACTTTAAAAAAGCCTTGCCTTGTGGGCTACTAGAAAAAATATTCTTAAAAAAATCCACGCCTTATTGGGGCCCATGAAAAAATATTCTTTAAAAAATCCACGCCATATTGGGGCCCATGAAAAAATATCCTTTAAAAAATCCACGCCTTATTGGGGCCCAAATCCACGCCATATTTTGGTCCATGAAAAAATATCCTTTAAAAAATCCACGCCTTATTGGGGCCCAAATCCACGCCATATTGGGGCCCATGAAAAAATATCCTTTAAAAAATCCACGCCTTATTGGGGCCCAAATCCACGCCATATTGGGGCCCATGAAAAAATATCCTTTAAAAAATCCACGCCTTATTGGGGCCCAAATCCACGCCATATTGGGGCCCATGAAAAAATATCCTTTAAAAAATCCACGCCTTATTGGGGCCCAAATCCACGCCATATTGGGGCCCAAATCTACGCCATATTGGGGCCCATGAAAAAATATCCTTTAAAAAATCCACGCCTTATTGGGGCCCAAATCCACGCCATATTGGGGCCCAAATCTACGCCATATTGGGGCCCATGAAAAAATATCCTTTAAAAAATCCACGCCTTATTGGGGCCCAAATCCACGCCATATTGGGGCCCATGAAAAAATATCCTTTAAAAAATCCACGCCTTATTGGGGCCCAAATCCACGCCATATTGGGGCCCATGAAAAAATATCCTTTAAAAAATCCACGCCTTATTGGGGCCCAAATCAACGCCATATTGGGGCCCATGAAAAAATATCCTTTAAAAAATCCACGCTTTATTGGGGCCCATGAACAAATATCCTTTAAAAAATCCACGCGTTTTTGTTATATATCTATATCTGAACCGATTTCAGTAAAACTTGCCAGAGACTAATTTTTATTACTTCAGTACGTTGTGTCAATCGTCCTAACTATGAGTCTTTTCACGAAGCTTAGCAACATCATTCTAGGTTTAATTCAGTACCCTATGCCAAAATTCGTGCAAATCGAAGGATATATAGGGACTTTGGTGCACCATTTCCATAAAATCGGACGAAAGTATTTGTGGGAGCTATATCTAAATTTGAACCAATTTTCCCGAAAATTAGCACATATCATTTTGGACTCAATTCATTACACTATGCCAAATTGCGTGCAAATCGAAAGATATTTAAGGACTTTGGTGCGCCAATTGCCTTAAATCGGATGAAAATATATATGGGAGCTATATCTAGACTTAATTCAGTACGCTAGACTACGCTATACCAAATTTTGTGCAAATCTATAGATATATAGGAACTTTAGTGGACTATTTACCTAAAATCGGGCGAAGCTATATATATATATTCTAAACCTTATTCATTACGCTGTGCCAAATTTCGTGCAAATCGAAAGATATATAGGGACTTTGGTACACCATTTACCTTAAATCGGACGAAAATATATATGGGAGTTATATCTAAATCTGAACCGATTTTCACTAAACTTTGCATACATCATTCTAGACCTTATTCATTACGCTGTGCCAAATTTCGTGCAAATCGAAAGATATATAGGGACTTTGGTGCTCCTTTTACCTTAAATCGGACGAAACTATATACGGGAGTTATATCTAAATTTGAACCGATTGTCACGAAACTTTGCACACATCATTCTAGACTTAATTCAGTACGCTATGTCAAATTTCGTGCAAATCGAAAGATATATAGGAACTTTGGTACACAATTTATCTAAAATCGGGCGAAGCTATATATGGGAGCTATATCTAAATCTGAACCGATTTTCACGAAACTTTGCACACATCATTCTAGACCTTATTCATTACGCTGTCCCAATTTTCGAAATCAAAAGATATATAGGGACTTTGGTACACAATTTACCTAAAATCGGGCGAAGCTATATATGGGAGCTATATCTAAATCTGAACCGATTTTCACGAAACTTTGCACACATCATTCTAGACCTTATTCATTACGCTGTGCCAAATTTCGTGCAAATCGAAAGATATATAGGGACTTTGGTACACCATTTACCTAAAATCGGGCGAAGCTGTATATGGGAGCTATATCTAAATTCGAACCGATTTTCACGAAACTTTGCACACATCATTCTAGACCTTATTCATTACGCTACCTGTACTTTGTTTACAATTCAACATGGACAGACAGACGGACGGACATGCATATGTCGACTCAGAAAGTGATTCTAAGCTTATTCTCAAAAGGAACCATGGGTCTATCTCGTTTCCTTTTGCCTGTTACAAACATATGCACAAAGACATAATACCCTGTACCACAGTGTGGTGAAGGGTATAAAAATCTACCGCTTATTAAAGTCCTTAAAAATATAATTTTTTCTACTTGAAAAAAAATCCATTAAAAATCCACGCCTTCTGGTCTACTTGAAAAAAAATCCATTAAAAATCCACGCCTTCTGGTCTACTTGAAAAAAAATCCATTAAAAATCCACGCCTTCTGGTCTACTTGAAAAAAAATCCATTAAAAATCCACGCCTTCTGGGCTACTCGAAAAAAAACATTCTTTAAAAAATCCACGCCTTCTGGACTACTGACATTTTTATAATTCCACTTATTTTATTCCATAATAAAATAAATAAAGTAAAATTAAAATATTTTTTTCACTTCCCCCAGTTCCCAATCCCCAAGATTATTACGACGAAGATGATGACGCCGACTTTGTA